>NC_138152.1:14032145-14057145 GCF_964199315.1 Orbicella franksi | reverse complement strand
AACGAACCAGAACAGAATTCATCAAAAAAATACGCCCAGCCAACGCGCTTTAAGTTATTTTTTCACCACAGAAGCTGCCGAAGTGAAGTGAGCAGGAGGAAACGAGAAAACAGCAAGATTTGATCGCAGCATTCGATCGCTCGTAACATGAAATATTTTTGAACAAGGGCCTCGATCGAGCCTGTTTAAGTTTCCTCTGCTTCTCGCATGGCTTCAACCATTTGATATGTTATCTGTCTGACCTCTTTCTGCCAAACGGGCGTAGAAAGTTCCGTGAAAATAAAGCAAATAGCGTGGAACAGCACAAGCATTTTGGCCTAAAGAACTGTTGTTGGGATATAATTTATTCAGCCAAGCTCTAAATAAAGCTCAAGCATGACATCATCTCGCCACCAAAAGCGCATGACATCATCTCGCCACCCAAAAGCGCATGCGTATGTGTAAAAACCTGCGGATTTAGACAAAGGACAGAGAACCACACCACAAGTGAAAGGATCGGCGACAGGATCAATGTATATAGCTTGAGTAATTATCCTATATATCAGCGAGCAAATGATGGTGCTTTTGGATGTGAGGGTGGCCACCTCTGATTCCTAATACGGCACGTACAGGCGCTTGTCAGGGGTATGGGGTGAGACCGTCCACGGTGACAACCCCGGGTGGATCCGCCCCGGCCCCGTAGAGACTGGGAGGTGCTCAAAGGTCCCTCGGGATCTCAAACCTCGTCCGGAGGTAAAACGGGACAGCCGCCTTGTGAGCGGCGCGAAAAAGTCCTAGCCGGGGCTAGGCAAAAGAACAGCCAACGAGCACCTCCCTACAGGGTTTTGCTTTTTTGTGTGACCTGTCACGCAACGTCACGCGTGACAGTAACGTAACCCAGTCACGCAACGTCACGCGTGAAGGTAACGCGGTGTAACACAATCACCTGTTTTTGATTAAGAGAAACTAAGAGACTGAGAGAAAGTTTTGTGTTTTTTCTCTCAAAATTTAGTTCAAATCTGCTGTTTAATCCGCAAGTTTTTTTCTATATTCTTCCCGAACCTGGTTTTTTATTTTTTCGATATCTGGCTGGATTGGATTTGTTTGTATTCGCGCGAAGTTCGAGCGTAAAGTCTCTTTAAGCTGGCAATATTTCAGCATTTCACGTGTGATCAGTTGAAACTCCGTGTCAGAAACCCGATTATCATTAAGAGCCTGTGAGACGGCGAGGTTAATCGAGTCATGTTTCCCGATAGCCAGAGAGTGGATTCTCGAGTGTTTATTGACTTTGCGTTCAAGCTTCTTGTTGACAACGGACAGGCCAGTGGAAACAGCGCCAGTTAAAGCGGCCATCTCGGCAAAAGGCGCACCGACAACAATTCCAACACCAGTGAGTGATGTTGCGACAGCCCCAGAAGACAGAACTGCTTTGAAGGCGCCAAGTGCAACCACGGAATAGTGAAACGCTTTCCGGGATTTTTTGTATTTTTTCAACAGAAGCCTGTAATGCTCGACCTCAGCAGATATTTCTTTTTCAATTCTGCTTATCTCGGTTAGCCGGAAATTCTCGGCATTTGTCATTTCGGGAAGGCTTGGATATATTCTTCTTTCATCCTCGGCAGGCGGCGCGCTTGGTGGCAACAGATTCGCCGAAGACATCGCGTATATATTGAAAGTTAATTTAACTCTAATTCAAAAAGAAGTGGCAAGCCCTTGAAATCAAAGATTTCGCCATTTTCATCTTTCACGCTAATGGTGATGCTATTTATGAACTTGTCTGTAGAAGCGTCACGGAAAGCATTTTGCGATGAGTCGATGTTATAGCTGACTTTTTCATAAGGCTTTCCTATGACGTCAACCTTGGCAAGAAGGTTTGTCTTCTTTCCATTCAAAAAGTTCTTTGTTGAGTCAACGAGATCGCAGTGGATAAAGTAGCAACTAGGGCTGTTAAGCTTTTTGATATATTCTTCTTTCCTCAGAGTTCTCCCGATTCCAAGAAAATTGGCCAAACTGTAATCGACGGAAACTTCTTTCGCTTGATTACTGTTGCCTAAATTGGCAGCGACGGTTGTAATTTTAAGAACAGAATTGGGGTTATTCGTTTCTAAGACCAATTTTACTTTTTTCTTGTAATGTTCAAAACTGGATTTAAGTTCTTTTGCGATGCTCTCGACATTGTAATGCCCTTCAGGCAATGATGCAACCACGTCGTCGCTACCTTTAAAAAACATTCTGCCGACACGACTCAGATTATGCCACGAGTTGAAAAAAGAACAACTCAAAAGTCTCACATAGCTTGCTCCTGGGAGCGGGTTTTCAAAATATATCGTACGTCCGTTCTCTTGCGTGACAATAGTGAGAAAAACCATTTTATATTTAACAAATAAAATTGTGTTCAAATAATATGGCGAATTTGTGGAATGGTCCTGCGTTAAAAAAAGCGGAGGAGGCGAATAAAAAGGCGTGGACAAACTTTTTAAACCGCTTCCCAAAAGCGGACAAAAGCCGGTTCGTTTCGCAAGGAAGCATCGACGAGAAAAATAACGTGACCGCAGAGGTTTTCTTCAAAGAAAGCGAAGACTCGTTTCAAAGCGTCTTGGGCTCAGACAGAAAATATTGGAGCGCCGAAATGAAAGAAGCGCTCTGTTTGGGAGACAGCGGAGGTCTTCCTTATCAACTGTCGCCCCTCGGTTCAAAAGTTTCATTGGCCATCCCTGCGGTACCTTTCGAAGGCAAAGCGCCAAGCTTGAAGAAAATATTCAACGCCGAAATCAAAATCTACGTCACGCCTAACCAATATTTCATGACAAAATTCAGAGAAATATTTCAAGACACCAAACTTAAACATACGATTGGAACCGAATCAAAACACTGGTTAGGAGGTCCAGACGTGAAATATTAGCCGCAGCAGCTCAACTTCGCGGTTTTCTGCGCGACACAGGGGTGCGGAGTTTCTCGCGAAATCGTTGACAGCGGGATGAATCTCCCCCCCGCAGATAAGAGCTTTCTACAAATTCCACGTGTATTTCACGGTCAGGCGCATTTTGTTCCAGCTAGGAGGTGTTCAGAGCATAAGCGCTTTGCTCGGAGACCCGACGTTCGACCAAATGAAAAATCATTACGACGTCGCTTCGTACAAAAGGATATGCGGCGAGTTCGGCATATACCCCTCAAGCGACTTCAGGTTTACTTCGGGTGCAAATAGTGGTTTGGGGGTGTTGTATGTTAAGCCTTGGGGGGAATCGCCAACAAAAACAGATTATACGTATCCTGATTGGAACAAGTTTAGCGACGAAGGTGGAAAACTGGAAAAGGGGGACCTTATTGAGTTTATACGGCCCGATGCTTTTGGAGATCGGCAGTTCGACTGGTTTGCACCCAACACCGCGAACGATTTGACGCAGGCGGGGTTGTCGAGAATCAACCAGTCAATCGAGGCTTTCGTTTACTGTGTTCTGGGCGCACAGGTGAACGTCCGCAGCAGCATTCTCGGTTCTGGTGGCAGGGCGAAAGAAGCCCAGAGCGAGTTCCTGGTGCTGATGGAAGACGCGATCAGATAGCCCGACCAGGCCAAGAGCGTGCAAAGGTACCAGCTCGCGGTGGATCAAGCGAAGGTCAGGCTCAATCTCGCTGTTGCCCCCATGGCCTGGCTCATGCCCGCGCAAATGATAATAAACACCGCAAGCACGATCGGTTACAACAACATGCTGAAACAGGCGGTCTCCGGAATGAAACTGGGTGTGAACAATGGGGTAAATCCGGGCACAAAAAAACCTGGCCTCAAACCCATGACAGGAGGCCCGTCAAAGATAAACCCGCCCAACAGCCACCCGTCCAACCCGATATACAAAGCCGCAACAGCCGAATCGGGGCGTGGGGTTCCACCCCACAGGAAACCAGCTTCATCCGAAACTCAACAAGCGCAGCCACCGGCGGAAAAAATAGAGCCCGAGGCTCCAGATAAAACACCGCAACACGAAATTAACAAAACTGCGGTAATTGTCGGTGTAGTTGTATTATCGGCGTTGCTGTTCATGGCTTGGCGGTAGTGTGGGGTTCCACCCCACAGCCCCGGGGCGCGGGGCAGAGCCCCGCTGGTTAACGCTGCTTCTTAAAATATTTTTCGAACAAAACGGCCACCGCTGTAAGAATAAGCAGCCAGGTGTGCTCGGCCAGAAATCCGACGACTTGGCCGGCGGCTTTGAACGGGAAGCTCACGATCGAGCTAATCAGCCCGGGCAGCAGAGAACCAAGTTTCGCGGCAATATCTTTGAGGCCATTCCCCAAAGCTTTGCCGGTGGTTTTCAAACCTCTGGTGAGGACCCCGATGACAGCGCCGATTGTGGTCCCGGCGGCGAGAAGAATAGCGGTCAATGTCACGCCGTATTTTTTGAAGATCTCCTTGACCCTTTCCAAGAGAGGCCTCCCCCTTTCCCTTTCCGCAATCTGAGTTTGCAAACGTGCGATCTCCTCGTTTCTATCAGCAACTCTGCCTTCTGCGGCTTCTTTTTCGGAGGGCGAGGCATTCTCATCTTGGATGATAGCCTGGTCTTCCGCGTTTTGGCGCTGCAGCTCGCTTTCCTGCTCTTTCAGAGCGTCCAACGGTTTTGTTTGGTTGAGCCTTTCTTCCAGGGCGTTTGTTTCGCTTTCTTTTGCTGCGAGGCTGGCCCTGAGTCTGTCAACCTTGGCTTGTTCCTTTTCTCTGTTTTTTGCTTTTTTTGTGAGCGAGTCCAAAGCTTTTTTCCTGTTTTCAAGATCGGTTTGATAGTTCTTTTTCTGTTGTTTGAGCCTACGCAGCTCTGCTTCACTGTCAAGATTCGAACCATATTCATCCTGAAGGGTATCAATCTCAGCATCGGTTTGCGCGATTTTAAGCCTCAGAACTTCCACTTCTCTCTTTTCTTCTTCTCTTTGCGAAGAGAGTGTTTCCGCCTGTTGTAGTTGCTTTTCAGCTTCAGTCAGCCTTTGTTTCATTTCTCTGATAGTATCCCGGTCTTCATCAATGATATCTTCAGTTCTAGGCCCCAGAGCTTTTGAGAATTTTTTTATGAAAGATTGTTGTAAATCCTTTTCGCCACCCACGAAAACTTTGGTCTCACCGCCCTTCGGCCCAAATGAAACAATCTCAGTATCATTACCTGCTTTTTTGCTGAAACCAATTGGGTCCATTTTATCGAATCTTACATTCTTGTACCATGTTCTGATTTTTTCTCTTGCCCTTTTAAGAATTTCCTGTTTGTCATCGGGATGTATAAAAGGTCCGAGCAAAGGGATGTCTTCTCCCCCAAAGGGTGTCTCGGTATAAGAAGTGTCAGGAAGGCCGGACTGCTCGTGCATCATAGTACGCATTTCCGTTTGTTCACCCCCGTGGTAGGTGTCGCCAGGTTGGTAGGGAGTGGACGCCGATCCTGGCTGAAAAGGTTGGGTTCTGTCAACCTCTTGTTCGTCATCATCAGAGGCGTGGCCAAGCTGATTGCCGAGTGCCGGGTCTTTGTAAGCAAATTCGTCACCTCCTTCCGCCATAGCAATATATTGCAAGCCTATTATTTTTTTTCAAATTAGAAATAATCGCCGGCGTTTTATACACAATGTCAGAGGTGCCGGCGAACCTTCGCCCAACGCACAGCGAAAAGACCGCTCACGCCATGAAGGCCGAGCGCGCGATCAAACGAATCACTTTTAACCCCTCTGAAGCCAGCCCCGGCAATACGCTGTACGTTTACGTGCCCAAGCTAAACGAGAACGAGGTTCTGGTGCCGGGCTCGCTAGCGCTTGTCTTTGACATCGACCTTTCTGGAGGGCATGCCAACAACTTCCTCATCCAGAACGTCACGCGGGCGCTCGTTGACAAGCTGGTCGTGTCGTTTGCGGGAAGAACCCTGCAAGACACGGTTGGGTACGACATCTACAAAACTTTCGAAGACCTTTTCCTTTCGCAGGAAGAGCGCGACAACAGGATTCTCGAAGGGATTCAGAGCGAGGATCTGTGCAAGATCCGCTCAAACGCGGGAGACAAGGAAACCTCGGGCGTCGACGCCGAAGAAAAGCTGGCTGAGGTATACGGAAAAAAGTACCGGATCAGGCTTGACCATCAGGTCTTAACCGACCACGGCGTTTTCTACCCCCAGGCCCTTTACAACGACCTCAAGTTCGACGTAAAACTTGCCGAAGCTATACACGTGGTCAAAGGCTCCGACACAACCAAGCTGAAATACAAGCTGAAAAATATACAGCTCGAGTACAACATGATCCGCAGCAAGTCTCTGGCAGAAGAGGCGCGGAGCGTTTACTACAGCTGCAAAGAGTTATTTTACGACCACGTGATGCATGACAAAGAGGTGACATTCAAAAAAGACAGTGACCCGAGGCTCACCATCAAAGTCAACGCCCAAAGAAGGTCACTGAAAGCCCTCCTCCTCCTTTTTGTAGAGCCGTATACTGCGGGCGACAGAGATTCAGAAAAATTCATCTTCCCAGATCTGACGAAAGTCAGCGTCACGGTCAACGGCTCGCCCAACATGCTTTACAACGACGGCATCGAAGGCAAGGACACGTGGGAAGAAGCCCGCAACTTGTTTGTGAAAGAAAAAAATAAAACGGAGCACATGGATATGACAAAGTTTTACACCGGCGATAAGTTCGGGCTTGTGATTGATATGCGCGCCATGGCGGACCAAAACATGCACGGCAGCGGCACGCGCATTGTTAACAGTACGGACGGTGTCCAGCTGGAAATTGAGAGGAAGACCGAAGGCTCAGGCGACGTGAAATGCCACGTATTCGTCATCGCCGACTCCCAGTTAAACCTTATAGGCAGTCAGCTTGAAGATGTGCAATATTGAATATGAGCATGGACCCCCGCAAGATACCCTTCAACGCTCTCATCGTGGGGCCGACTAACTCAGGCAAATCGAGGTTCGTGGTGGACCAGCTCTACGGCCCGTTCCGCGGAAAGTTCGACTACATCGTGCTCATCTGCCCGACGTTCACGCACAACAAGACCTACCACCGGCTTGGCGAAAACGATCCAAGAATGGATGTGATAGTCTGCGAGCAGCACGTCGTGGAAAGGTGGTTGAAGCTCGTGAGATGGCTTGTCGCGGGCACCAACACGCTCATAACCCTCGACGACTGCGCGGCCTCCAAAGACGTGAAAGGGCGCACAGGCGAGCTGGTGAATCTCGCCTTTTCTGCCAGGCATATGGGCATCAGCGTGTGGGTGCTGACCCAGAAGTTGATCGGCATAACATCTTCCTTCCGGGAGAACGTGGCGGCGATCGTCCTCTTTTACACCCCCTCGGCCAGGACAACGAAAGCCATCTTCGACGATTACGCCGGCGAGCTCTCCCCTGATGAGTACAAAGGCCTGGTTTCAAAGCTAAAAGATCGGAAATTCTCTTTTCTTGTGTTCGCGCTTCGGCACCCATACGGGGTGAAGTTATTTGAGTAAAAAATGAAGGTTGAATATAGCCTTGCACAATGGCTGCTGGAGAAGACGCCGCGTTAGCAGAAGTTATGAGCCTTCTTCAAACGGAGCCCGAGCCTTCGACTGCTCCCGCAGGTGGCCTTGTTCAAACCGCCCCCGGACCCGACATTCCCGCTCTTCGCGAGCAGCTGGCCGTTCTCGTGTCCACAGGCAAAGCCAAACAGGCCATCGCAGTGCAGCTGACCCACGAGCAGGTTAAGCGCCTGAGCGACGAAGATGTCGAGAAATTCACCAAACGCTACGAGACGTACGTGGGTTCGAAGACAACGGAAAGCCTGATCGACAGCTTCGTTTTTGTTGTATCAAAGGCGGTCGGAATGGTCGTCAACATCAAAGACATCGACGCTTATCAAAGAGAACTAAGAAACGACTACATCTTGAACAAAGAGCTCTTCAATCTGGCCGGCAACCTTGCTTTGAAGTGCGGCCGGTTTCTTGCCGCGGCCAACGCGGCGCTGATCACCACAAAACATATTGATTTTAGTCCACAGTTGCCGGAGAAGAGCCACCCTTCTCGTGATGAACACGGCTATCCGCTTGAGGGCGTTGATGAAGTACCCGGCTCAGTAACTGCAGAATAAATGGTCACCATTCATCAACAAATGCTGAGGTCTTGCTGACAAATTGTTAACATTTAAACTTTTTTCATTTGCTTATAATACGGTTCGCTTCAATGTCAACCGAACAATCCGTGAGCGCGCCTGCCGCCGTCACTGCGCCTCAGGTAGAGACCAAGGCAGCGCCTGCCGCCGCTGTCACACAGCAAGCGACGACTCCGACTGCAACCACGCAGCGCGTAAAAAACCCCAAGCGTGTGGCCGCCGGAAAAATGGTTGCCGAAAGAACGCGGCTGGCCCGGGAAGAACAGAAGAAAGCGGCCGAGGCTTATCACACGGGAAAGGAAGCGAAAGCCGCCACAGCGGACCCTGAACCAGTCCCGACTACAGAAGGTGAAAGCCCAAAGAGCGAAAGCCCAAAGAGCGGCGGCCTTTTTGGCCTCGGCACCAACCAATGGATTGCTATTGGCGGCACAGGCGTTTCACTGCTCGGGATCTATTACAAACGTGAAGAACTCGAGGCAATGGCCAAGCCCGTGTTCGACAAATTCAAAAGGCCGGAGCCCGCGCCTGAGCCCGCGAGTGCCGAGCCAGAGCCTGCTCGCGCGACACAGCGAAAAAAAGGATTTAAAAAAATGCTTTGAACGTTTGCGTGTGATTTATATTACGATGCCGAGCCTTGCGCAGGTTCTCATCCATACAGCAGCAATCAGAGGGATTACGCTTTTTTGGGCCGATTTCACCGTCAAGACTTGGAGGATGGTGAAACGTCTTACCGACGAAATGCTTGTTGAAGAGGGAGAAAGACGGAGAAAAATGAAACAAGAGGTCAGGCGAGAAATTGAAATAGAAGACAAAATCAAAGAATTTGCGGAAGAGGTTGAAAAGACAGGTCCCCCCAATTAATTTTGTTTTAAACTTTCGCTCTTTCCTTATATCGAAATCACCATGTCCGACAACAAGCTTGTCAAGACCGTCATTGACGCCGCAACTCTCACGGGATTAGCCGCGGGCATCGGCTGGGCCGCAAAAAAGGTTGTGAAAGAAAATTTCACTTCCGATCCCAGCAGCAGCTTTATGAATTACATGAAGTTCACAGCCGTCATGGCGGGCAGCATCGCGCTCAAAAAGTACCTCGAAGACCAGAAAATCCTCCCCGACAGCGTTTGAAAGCGGGGCTCTGCCCCGCGCCCCACAACGGGGCGAAGACCACGTAATTCTTTTTGAATAAAAAAAGCCTCTCAATAGCGCGCCATGGCGAGCATCGCAATCATGATTGGCGGGGCTGTGTTGAACGCCACGGCTTTCATCGGCGGCAATTATCTGGCGAGAGCGCTTGGCGGGGGCGACAAAGCCGGGCTTGAAGAAAAGAAGCGCCACGATAAGGCTCTCGAAGATTATCAAGCCGCTTACGCCAATTACACGCGCGACCGAACACATCTTCTCGACTGGATCGCGACCAACGCGCAAACAAAGGAGCAGGCCAAGCAGAACTTTACCAACACGGACTACGCCTTCAAACTCTACAACCAGGCGCATCCCGGTGCGCAGGTGGCGCCGCCCAAGGAGCCCAAGTTCTCAGATTTCTATCAGCCGAGCGAGCAGCAGAAAAACGGTGAACTCGCGTTCTTGGGCGCCGGGGCGCTCGCTCTGGGCTACGCGGCCTTCCGGTTCCTTTAAACTTTTTTGCGTCTTTCTCATATGGACGCCAAACTCGCGAAGATTTACTACGGCCCCGGGGGCTACTGGAAAGGAATCGCTGCGATCAAAAAATTAGCCGAGGCCGCCAAGGTACCTGAATATGCCGCAAAAAAGTGGCTGATCCGGCAAGCGCTCTGGCAGATATTCCTCCCCGCGCCGAAGCGGATCCCTCGGCCGAAATTCGACGTTCCCACGCCCAACAAAGTCCATCAGGCAGACCTTCTTTTTCTGCCGCACGACTAGCTCCCTCGCGGCCGCAAAGTTTTCAAATACGCGCTGACCATTGTCGATGTGGCCAGCCGCTTCAAAGAGGCCGAACCCCTGACTTCGAAGAATTCTGATGAGGTCGCCTTGGCCTTTCAGAAGATTTACAAGCGCTCGCCTCTCGAATGGCCCGAAATGCTGCAGGTTGACCCCGGGCGCGAATTCATGGGCGCTGTCACACAAGAGATGGAAAAGCACAAGACATATATCCGGCGCGGGCGCGTTGACATTCACCGCGACCAGGCCATTGTCGAACGTTCCAACCGCACCCTGGCGGAGCGCTTGTTCGGCCAGCAGTACGCCGTGGAGATGCTTCTCCCTGAGGGCAAGCGGTCCACCCCCTGGGTGAAAAGACTTCCTGAAGTTGTTTCGGCTTTAAAAAACGAGGTCACAAGCCTTATCGGCAAGAAACCCGCCGTCGCCATCAAAGAAAAATCTGTTTGTGCAAGGCCGTTGACACGTTACACGAGACCTGTTGGAAAACGCAAAAAAATCCTCCCCTCTCTTGTCCAGGTTCGTTATCTCTACCAGCCCGGCGAGCTTGAAGGGGCGTGAAAAGAGCAACGGACCCAATCTGGTCTTTGAAAGTTTTCGGCATTGAAAGGTCTTTTTCCAAACCGGGTCAGCCCGTTCTCTACTATCTGCGCGACGGGCCCAAGCGCGGCTTCGTGCGCGAAGAGCTGCTGGTTGTTCCTCCAAACACACAGTTACCCCCAGAGCAACTTTGAAACTTCGGCTTCCAACCCGCTAAGTTCGTCATTTGTTAATGTTCACAATATATCCATGCAGGTGTACCCGTAAGCTTTTGTATGGATACCATCGTCACCTATCCATCGCTTTGAATCAAATGGCGAAAGCGAAATTTTGTTAAGATGCATACCGTAGATCTCGTGCCCCTCGCTTCGAAGAATATTCATTCCATGCCATTGCTGCTTCGCGCCGAAAAGCGTTTCCTTATACTGTTCATGCGTTATTTGTTTCTTGACAACGATCTTTTTCACACCCTTCGCTTTTTTGATGTTTTTTTCGTCCGCCTTCAGGATGGAGTACATTTTCGCTCTCAGACCCACGTACTCTGCGATGGGGGTTCCTGCACATTCGTCTTTCATCTTGCCCAAGACCTTTTTGTTCGTGTTTGAGTGGAGAGGATGCTCCTTCGGGTAGTCGCTCGTGTCGTAAAGGTCCATGCTGTTTTTCATGTCTTCGTAGACGTCTTCTGTTTCGATTATAATCAGAAGGCTGTCGGTGTCCGTGTACAATAGCTCGACTTTGGAGCCGTACTTCTTTCTAAGCTCGTTGTAAAAGAAGTCGTACATCAGGATCTTGCTGTTGTCGAGGATCGTCATCCCTGTGTAGACCGGCTTGTTGAGAAGCAGCTTGCTTTTTCGCATGTCAATCCCTGCCATGTCGTTTGAGAATAAAACATGCCTTGAGTACAAAGGGCTGGCGATCAATTTCCTTATTTTGTTCGTCTCGTTGCTGCGCACTATTCTTATGTCAACGCGGTTACGCAGGTTTTCCATGGTTTTGCCGACAACCGAGTTGTTCATGAGCTTGTAAAAGTTCTTTTCGAAGTCGCTCTTCGCTTTCTTCCTGAACTCTGTGTTCATCCGGATGTACGGCTCCATCCAGCGTTCTTGTTCGAACTCCAGGACCCTGTGCACACGCTTCAGTTTCATGCCCTGCTTCAGATAAAACTGCAAGTTTCTGTAATGCACGACGTAGTTCTTTTTGTCATGAAGCGTCAGCAGCAGCTTCTTGCTGTCTGGGGGTTTCAGATCCAGGTCTTTCATCAGCCCCCCTTGGTAGTCCGATATCCACTCCTTTTTTAAGGCCTTTTTCTCCGGCGCCAGGGGATAGCTGTTGTGCTCCTCATGCACTTCTGGCGGGTATTCGAGATCGACCTCGAGAATGCACCCCATCTTTGCGTTTTCTTTTATGCCAAGAATTTCCTCCTCTGTGGGCAACTCGCGTTTCCACTTGAAACCTCTTATCGGCAGAGGCAAGCTCATCGCCCATCCGTAAAGGTTGTTTGCGTCGAGATAGAGGAGGTATTTTTTTGGCTTGCTGGGGTCGTAGCCCGGTACTTGCGGGTTGTTCGCTTGGGCGTACCTGTTGCTCACCATGGAGATTCCACCCCGCATCCCCCTTTCCACGAAGAGGTGCATTTCGTAGTCTGTGAAGAGCTCAAGCTCGACCCCCGTGTTTTTCAAGAGCGCGTCCCAGGAGAGGCCTGGCGACGTGAAATAGTGCGCCGGATCCAGCCCGTACTGATCAAGGCACAGTTTTCGGAAGTTCTCAAACACATCCGCCAGCAGCGCGACGTCAGTTTTCACGTAAAGATCGTAGTAATCGCCCAGCGTTTTGCATTCGAAATACTCCCAGACAGCCTGCGCGTGCGCGTACTCTTCGTCTGTTATGTGCTCGTCGTTCAGCTTGCTGTAAAACTTCTCTTTGTCCGGAAGCCTTGTCTCGCTGAATCTTTCCCTTGAGTCTATGTACTCGTAAGGATAGATCCCTTTTTTGTAAAGCAGGTCGCTGCCTTTCGAAATCGTTGATGTTATTTTCAAAGCCTCCTTCGGTGTCGCTCTTACAAGTGAATCAAGGCTCCCTTGCAAAAAGTTCAAGCTGTCGATGTAACGAAGATTACCGACCGAGAATGTGATATATTTCTCCATGTTGTTGGCGACGCATTTCACCTCTTTCTCCAGCTTCGACATCGCTTGCATCAAGTGGTGCGCGTCGTAGCCCCTCAGGTTGTGAAATACAACTGGTATTGGGTCCGTCTTGGGGTTTATTCGCAATTTCTTATTGCATTCGCTGTGCGCGGCTCCGCGAAACCTGCCAGTTATGTGGCAATGGTCCTTTATCGCGTCTCTGAAGTTTTTCTTCATCAAAGGTTCTGCGCAGAACAAACATGTTTCCTGATTTTTTGCAACCCATTCGTCAATTTTGTCTTTTTCTTTTCTTTCTCTTTTTGGCCCAACAAATTTTATTTTTTTCAACGCCGCGTAATAACAACCTTTGTGACTTTGACCGCAATAGCTCCCTGTGTCATGGTCCCAGATGGGCATTGAGTCCAAGGATTCGTCTTTTATCAAACTTTTGTTACAAACGTGGCAGTCTTTTGCGTTTTTGAATTTTTGCCAGTCTTCTGCTGTCATATCAATCGGTTTTGGTGTGGCCAAACTCTCTCTTATTTTCACCTCTTCCTGCAGAATGTCGCTTAAAAACGTTCCCACCGCGTTTTCGCCCCTGAAAGTATTTGAACCTACCACTTTACCGTCGCTTCTCACAGCCATGTATGAGTACCCACATGCCTCGTGCTTTTCGGTCTTCTTTGTGTAGCTTGTTTGCGTTCTTTCACGCTCACAGCCCAGAATCTTTCTGATAAGAGCTTCGAAGTCTGCGTAAATAATGAAAGGCATCTTCATCTGTTTTTTGAAGTTTTGGAAAGAAAGTATGTTTTCCCCCTCTTTCGGCATCTCAATCCTTGTCGGCCTTCCATTCACACCATTGCAGTATTTTTTGTGACTAGCGAGCAAGTCTGCTCTTGAGAAACCAGTCAAGCACAGCATGCAATAGTGCTTTGCGTTGCTGTTCTTGGTCTGATCGAACAGCAAAGCGCTTTCTCTTTTTACGTAACAATAGTGCCGAAGTTCCCCTTTCTCGATCAACATCAAGTTTATCCGCGGCACATCCGCTTGTTTTTGGCTAATCTTGTGCACAATCACACAATCGATTTCCCAGCCAAATACGTTAATTGCGAGTTTCGGGTTTTGCGCCTCCAGCTTTTCTATCTGCTTTACCGGTGTTGGGAAATCTATGCCTGCGTAGTTTATGCCGTCGTTGACCGTATATTTGCTCGGTCTTTGTGGGTCTTTCCCGTTTTTCGGAGGAAATAAAGCGGCTCTGAGTGCCCACTTCAAACATTCGTTGTCCCTGTTTTTCACGTTGATTATTGCTTTCTTTTTCGCCAGTTTGGCCGGGAGAGGCAAATAGGTCCCTCCGCGAAGTGGCTGGTATCGCGCAACATTCACGCACGCTATTTGTATCCTCTCAACCACCCATCCTGATCCCATCTCGGACCAGTGTTCTATTTCTCCTTTTGCGTTTTCAATGAATTCGTCAAATTTTTGTTTTATCAGGTCCTCATCATTCTTTTTGAAAACGTGCGGTTCGTCTTCTTTGAAATAATGCTCCATTACTTGCGTTTCTTCGTTTCTTTCTATTGAGAGCTTTACTTGTAACCCGAAACTTACGTTTACGCTGTTTAGCCTTTGTGTTTCTTGTCCTACCAAATCGGTGACCTTTTCTTTGTTTTCTCTTGCGAACCTCAAAAGGTCTTTATTGTTTGGGTTCCTTTCGGATATATCCATTCTCCACACACGGAGCCATTCTTGGAAATCGTTTTGAGATATTTGGAACCCGTCGTATAATGCGTGAACCTCGTATGTCAACGGCTCGGGAAGGTTTATTCTTTCCTCCCTCGGTATTGGGCCGTAGAACATTTGCAGAACATCGGACGAGTATCTTGCGGCAGCCATGTCGGCGCAGTATACACTGAGCATGCACTTCTCCAATAGGAAAAATTTTCTGGCGCACTTTTGTATATACTAGTGAAGGACACGTCCGCGCATATTGATTACAGACGTTGCAGCTTCGCTGGACCCGCACGGGTGCAAGCCCCCCGGACCCCCACAACACACGCAACACATTTCTGGCGCAGCACTGCCGTTCTCGCACACACATATAGTGAGGGTTCTGGTCGTAAGCGAACGCACATAGTATAAGCGCAACGCACCGGTGCAAGCCCCCGGACCCCCACCACACGCAACACACGCAACACATTTCTGACGCAGCACTGCCGTTCTCTCTCACACACACACACACACACACACACATATAAAATGAGGGTTCTGGTCGCAAGCGAACGCACACAGTGTAAGCGCAGCGCAACTCCGAATCTTCAGATGAGGAGTTGCGCTGCGCTTACACTGTGTGCGTGAGCGCTGCGCCAGAACCCTCATTTTATATGTGTGTCGTTCATATATTCACTCCGCAACAAGCGGGACTCGAACCCATGAGCACTGCAGTGCACTGCACAGCAACGGTATCGCAGAGGCCATGGGTTCGAGTCCCGTTCAGGCCTGAATTTTTTCAGGCTTTAATTTCTCAACTGCTTAAGTTGTGCGTGTAACTGCGATGATTAATCATGACTTCATATCTTTCTCCACAGTTCAAATATATGATATTTCATATATTCATTTGTATGTTATTATTGTTTTTACTTTTCTTCCCTTCTCTTTAGATCCAAGTGGTAGTTATGATTCCACCTCCAATGCGTTCATATTTTCACTCCGCAACAAAGAAGGTCTGGCTCCATTTAAGAGCATGGTGACGACTCCATCATATGCAATAATCAGGCACTCAAGTCTTGGTCCAACATTTGGTGATGGGTATGACATCTTCATTGCTAACAATGCCAACAGTAACACTAATTCATACGCAGACTTTGGGCACTCTTACTCTGTTCCAAGTGGAGTACAAGACCAGCACACAATCCTGGCTGGGACTTATAAATTCTCACCTGATGAGGTGGAGGTGTTTTATCTTGGTTGACTTACCCTAACATCCCTTCATTCACATTTTAAACTCATTCATAAAATAACATAAACAAGCAAAATGATTAAAACGAATTATGTTAAGTTTCTTATGTTTTGAGATGTTTTGGAACCAATAGAAATAAGTCCTAACCATTTTATTTCAATTTTAACCTCACTACTGACCTAGACTTTTTGATATACGATTTATTCTTAACTTGTGGTTCGCTGTTGTTGTTGGAGAAAGATCTCGTTGATCTGCTGGTGTTTTGGTCGGGGTGGGGGGTGGGGAGGTGGGGGTGGGAGGGGATGGGAGGCAAGCGTAGCCTAGTATGGTTATCGCGTTGGACGCCGGATTTTTCTGTTCCGGTAGGGGACTGGCTGGGATAACTACCGGCGAAATGCTAACACAACCTGACAAATGTTGAATATAGAGTGTAACTGTCAATGAAGTGTCATCCCATTGTGGGAGTTTGGCAGTAGTTCGATACCCCTCATATGACAGAAACAAGGATAAGCTCTGGCGGTTGTAAACATCTTTGCCATGCTCTCTATGCAAAATACTATGGACAAGACGTCTGTTTTTACGAACTTTTTGTAAACTCCTTATTTTACTCATAGTTGAGGGTCTCAATAGCAGTTATAATGGTTTTACGGTTCACATTTAAAGATGGTATTTGACGGTCGACGATTAATTTTTGGGCTGTTTGATGATAGACGATAAAAGTTCAGTGATGAAGGGTAGCCTGAGAAAATTAATTAATTAATTTCTAAGCATTTTGATGGTTACACAACATTTGTTTTCGTTTCTTGGTGCCCCACACCAATTGGCGCTTTGGCGGTTTTCTGTATTTAATCTTAGATATTTTACTGTGATACCTTTTATCTATTTATTGCAGCAAGGGATGTATAGTTGCCCGAGGAAACGTTTTTTTGAAACGAGCTCAGTTGCCTTATTTGGAGTTGTTTCGGCCACGTACAAACTTATCTTTAAATTGAAGGAAACCCAAAATTAAAAGTTATTTTACTGAGATAAGAAAACACCAAAGAGTTATATTGTAATAAACCACGAAGGAACAAGGATTGTCAAGGATGGAGAAGATTCAAACGGATTACAAACGCCGAATTTGTAAATTTTAGGGCAAACCTTTCATGATGCTCAAATCGTGACGTATTCCTTTAATCAATGCCGAAATTAGTAGTCGTGACGTAAAGCTGTGAAGCGACAGCAAGAAATTCCGTCTGTAGACACCCTAGAGATCAAACCTTTTTATCACAATCAGTAACATGCTCCTAATTAGCGAATATTTGACTGTACTTATAAGGTATCACCACACCCAAGATGACCATTATCCGTTGGCGCCGCGTTGTGGTCGAACGTTTGACACAAACTGACCGCAGTAAAGTATATATAGAGGATATTACACGGTGGCGGGAAGATATGAATTTTATGTTCTCGTGGCAAGAACAGATATTGTTCTTGCCACGAGAACATAAAATTCATATCTTCGAGCCAACGTGTAATGTTCTTTTTATTATATGGAGACTAAATATTGAAACCAATTCAACAAAAGCAAAAGGCGGGAATCGTGACGTCATTGAACGATACGACACTCACAAAGGTGACATACGGAAAATACGCCACTCGGGTCCCGGATGAAGTGGCGTATGGAATCTACGAGTGGTTTAGTTCCCAGTAAAACACTCTTCTCCATATAATAAATAAAGGTATATTCGTTAAAATCAAAAATACAGCGAATATAGCGCCCGATTTCCCAAAGTACAGAGGTCGACTAATCAAGTTCGTTTCCAGTCGAATTTTAGCGGGAGTAAGCTATCAACATCGCTGTGTCTTCTTGACACCTTTCTCTGAAAAAAAAAAAAAATAACAAAATAAATAAAAGTTCTCGACAGGGTTTCATTTTTTTGCCTGATTATCGGGCAACATTCTCTCCAAATTTCAGCGGCAAACGATGAAACCTGGCAGATGACGAACTCAAAATGTGCGCTTCACTTGCTGAAAATTTCGTTTCGAGGTATGAAGGAAAATATACTTCGGGGCGTTCTTCCGGTGTAGTGAGATCGATACACAAAAGGTGTGAAAGCGACGGCACGTTGATCGATAAAGTGAAGGCTCGTTTTACTTTAAAAATAGAGCTTGTCATTTACAAAGCCTAAGAGTCTGTAATGTTGCCTATCCTTTGCAAGATCTGAATTCCACCGCTCGTGCGCCCAGGTTAGTAAGAAGATAATTTTCGCTTCTGTTTCTTCTTTTCGGTTTTTAAAACGCCTTAGCTTAGAGATGCCGTTGACAATGACAGAGCGCACTCGTAAACAACGTAAAGGCCGCGTAGAGGAGGCCCAAAAGATACTGATTGAGACAATGTTACCGTTACCGCTCTGAACGGCGAAAGCGCCAAGGAAGTAATTATAACTGTGCCTAGCGAATTTCAAACGTCTTCCTCGTCCAGTGCATGCAACTTTTCCTGCTCGAAGCAGAAACTTTTGTGGCTAGCAGCTAACGCATCAGCCCAATTTTGATTGAAAGTTTTTGAAACCATTTCCTCCTGGCTTTTTCCTCTGTGGACTCTGTGGTGCTTTCTTTGCAGGTAAAAATGGACATAAACTTTTGCGTTTCTTCCACGACATATCTTGAAAGCTTAAATCAACATTCTACAAACTGATAACACTCAGAACAGCTCGTCGAGTAACAGACACAAACGTTTGACAATCGTACTACACGGAAATCAGTTACTCAACTTTTTAATGCAAGTTTACTTCTCATGACAAGCCGTTGACAGCTATCAATCAGAGTTAATTTATGCAAAGAATCGTTTTTCGTTTATAATTTAGCTTAGAATTCTTTTTTCATACAGTTTTACTTAGAATAGAAGAACGCAATGAGATCTATCTCAAAGAGCGAAAAACACCATTTTTGGGGAAAATGGTCAATTTTGGGAAATACTGATCGATACTTTGATTAACAATAAGAAGATAGTTGTTGTAATATAAAACGTAGATAAATTAAGGACTCATGTATCATGCCGTAGAGTTCCAAAAGCAGCGATCCTCACCCTTAAGTCTCGCGGTGATTTCTTGTGGCACTTTAAAAAGAGTAAAATTTTAAGAATTCAACCGCTAAGTTTGTGTTTAGATTGAAACTGGACATTATAAAGCTAGATAAGCATTTTTGCACCGTATAAATTCACTTGCAGGTACATTGTAGTTTTTTCCCTTTTAAAACTACACTCACAGTTACTTAGTCGAAATTCTACGGCAGCATGAGATCATTTATTATATTGTTAAGACAGGTTTACACCGACTAGATTATGCAAGGATCTTATTAGGCTGTTCCAGGCTCACGGTCAGTGGGCACGATCGAAAAAGCGGGAGGGCAACGAGCGGGTTCCAGAGAGAAAATGAAAGGGCAGGAAAGCCTTTAAGCATTGTTTCGAAAACCTCATTCGCTCACTTGAAAAAAGAACCGTTTTTTCTGTCAAATGTCGAAATCTCAGTATTTCGATATCGAGTCACTCGTGCGAGTTTCACCAGGCCACGCTGATATTTACAGCATGTTATGTTCTTTTGCGAAGTCATTTCAGCCGTGTGTAGAATCTCTTCGAATGAGGAAGTCTCTGTGTGGGCGTACAGAGAATTAATTACCGGCAAATGATTAGATCCATATGGAGGATTAAAATCATGGTCTTTCCAGAACAAAGACAAACAATGACATATACAACACGCAAAACGGTCAACAGACCTGCGCGTAAACAGCTACACTATGTGGTGCCAGAACAAGTTATAGACCTAAACATCGACCTCTAGAGACAAAATCTCGAAATCGGTGGAAATAATGGCGAGAAAATCTTTACCACGGGCCAGGTTTATCGGGCGCCCGCTTCATTCACGCGTGAACAGTCCTGCAAACGATTCTCGACAGTATATCACAGTATGAGTAAATTTCGACTCCTCGAAATCACGCACGCCTAACACGCTGCCCATGTTATGCTTCACATGGCTTCAGACAAACAGACAGGGTGCTGATGTACACTGTTAAAAGTAACCAATCACAGCGTATACCACGGGCTGGAATACCGGAATGAGATTTTTTTAAAAAACAATGCTTGTTGGCTTTCCCGCCCTCTCCTTTTCTCTCCCAGACCACGCTCATCGCCCGCCCGCTTTTTTTGATCGTCCTCTGGAACAGGCTAGGATGTCATTTCCATTTGTAACCAATCAGTAAACATATATAGCTTTTTTGTAGTTGTGTAATATATAATGGCTTAATGAACATATTAATAAAGTTCCTTTGCAATTCCGCAAAGGTTTTGCGTTTAATTTGTGCTTACTGCATGCTGGAAGACTGTTCGTTTGTTTTTCAACTTCACCCTCTCACGATCCGCTTAAAGACTAATTTTCCCTCTTAAGAGCTTCTGCCTGAGAGACCAAGGAAGACTGGGGGGTTAGTTTTCCACCTAATTTTGGGAACTTTATGACAAATCCCTCACAGAGTAAGAAATAATTTCAAACAAAACCAAAGTCATCCACGTAAAGCCCAATGCTTAGGCTTTTATCGGAAGAGATATTTGCTCGTAAGAATATTTCTTTCGCCCGTGCATGAATAGAGTACAACATCGAGAGATATGTGGCACCTGACTCTGATTCGTCTATATCAATGGAATGTAATGACCCTTAGCAGTAATTATAATCTGGACACAGTAGGCTTAGAGAATAGGACAATCCTTGAACTTGAGGTTTTCCGAGATACAACTTGTGTGACTCTACTAAGTATCGGTCAGTGTAAAACGCAGACTGCAGACTGAAAACTTTTGTTAAAATTCTAAACAAATGTACATATATTACCGCGGAGCGAAACAAGCACTCTTGCCTTCGTTCGAGATACACATCGCAACAGAGAAACATTTTCAAGACGAAAAGTGTCCACTAAAAACTGATTTTCCCTTCGTTTCTCCTCCATGATGATCTGTGAGGGGATACAAAACATAAAACAACCTATTTTCTTTCTTTTTTTTTTTGGAATATAATTGAATTTTATTCCTCCTGGCAACTTTGTCGATAACACCCCATAAAAGCCATTTTAAGAGCGGCTAATGATATTCTTTCGAACGGCATCATTAAATTGATGTTAATGTTTTTCATTGAAAAAAGCCTCCTATACAGAAATTCTTGTCTCGTCAGACAATCCTCCCTAACGAACGTCAGTTAAAACAAGCAGCTATTTATCAATTACTGCGTGCATCCAAATGTTGGAAGTCTGCGGTAGCTCTGCACTTTGCAATTAAAAAAAAATCAACGCGAGACACCAAAATACTAAGATGGGCTTTCAACGAGCGTGTAAAATTGTCAAAATAGTCCGTTTAAATGTCGGGTCATATTAATCACCCCAAGGGAGACTGTTTGGCTAAAAATTGGCTTTTCATTACACAATTACCTAACGCTGATTGGTTATCTAGTAATCTCCATGCAGCTGACAATTAGAAAACACCCCAGTGAAAACTCTACACTGTCAGAACCGCGCTCTAAAGCCGCCTAGGGGTCTGAATTGAAAGCTCTCCTTCTGACGGCTTTCGCAAAACAGACTTGTACCAAAATACAATTTTCAAGTTCCTTGTCAACAGGATCGAGTGGCATTTGGTAAGTCTTCGCCACCGAACTTGGCGGCCCTGATCCACGTTTTGGATGGATCTTTTTCATTGGATGGATCTTTTTCAATGTTCTACCAGCTTTTTGGCTTTGATGATATCATTCAGCGCCAAAAAGGCTTCAAAAGGTAACCTTGCATGCATATACCCTCTATTACATCAATAGTTATTCTTCGATCCAATTCAGAACTTTCATAATATAATTAATCATGTATTTGATGAATGAAATAAACACAGGTACACCTAACAATATAAATGCACACGGTCGAAGTACCAGCCGAGGAGTTCACAAAGGCATCGCTTTTGCAAACTTTAAGGCTTACAAGTTCTCGTGCTTAAACATCACAAGTCTTGGTACTGATTATGTCCTCAATGGAAAAAAATGTGGCGTTGCATGTGTTAACATACCGTCATGTTTCTCCTTTAACCTTGCTGCATTTTATGACATCAACGGAAGAATCTTATGTGAACTGCTCCCATCTGACAACTACAACAATTCGGACAAGTTCATCAGCAGCCAATCTTTCCATCACTTTAGTATTCTGGTAAGTACTTTAATGACAGTCTCTTTGAAATCCTCTTTGTAAACAATCTGCATTTTTTTTTGCAAATTATTAGAGAGACATTGGCATCAGCAATGTATAATGTCAATACAAATGACATGAACATAACGGAATCAGATCCATAATTTAAGGGGCCTAACTTTGTTCAACTGACAATTGTAAGGAAACACCAGAAATGAATAGGTTAAACTTTTTAAGCTCGCACAACAAAGCTAACAGGGAGTTTAAGTCCCTGTATGAGTTCATCTGAATCAAAACACAGTCAAAAAGGAAGATCTTTTGACTTAAAATGTTTCCAGCAAATACTGAGCCCTCATTTGTTCCTACAAAAATGTTACTGTAAAACAGAATGGAAAAAACATATAAAGGACATGACAAGACAATTTGAAGATATTAAATTTTAATTTCAAGTAGTATAAACAATATTTTAGGAAGGAGCAAAGGCTGCTCGATATAGGTAAAAAAAGTAAATATAACAGAATACTTGACTTGAGTGGCCCGATTTCTTGAAACGGACAATAATTATTAATAATAACAAGCACAAGCTAAAAATTGAATAAAGCGTTCTCTGGTAAAAATATTAAAAATGTGAGCTTTCAACAGCCAGTCTACTGTCTTCGCGGATAACATTTGTTTCTTCACAAATTTGATCCATCGAACACAGTAAACTGGCTGCTGACAGCGTACACTTTTTAAATAATTTTTATCGGGGAAGGCTTTATTCAATTTAATTATGATCAATACTGGTAAGGTATCATTGATATTTTTACGAACTAAAGATTCCAATAGCACGTACTCAGCAGGTAAGGTCTGAAGCTCAAACTGCAAAGCTACAGCTAGCAGTCAGGCCAACTACCCAACTCATCTATTTTTCATGAAGCAAAAAAAAAACAACAACAACAATCCACACTGGAAAATCTCGTCACTTCCAATTTTTCGGCAAAAAAACAAAACAAAACAAAACAAAAACAAAAACATAACTACGCACTCATTTTATCTACAAAAATTGCCTTATATATGGGCGCTACAAAGATATCAAATTTTACTTTTAGAGCAGTAAAAATAATATCTTACGAACAAGCGTACCTTTTTGACAGGGATTAACGTCGATAAAAAATAACTATAACGGAATACTTGGTTGTATTTTTGTTGACAAAAAAAAAAAAAGAATGAAAAATCTGCAAATATAGGTAAGAAATGTCAATTGGAAATGAAGGGAAAGCTTTCGCGGTTTGAGCAACACAAAATGTAAGCCTCCAAAACTGTTTATATATATATACTCCTCTCCGATTACAACACAGCCCCAACACAACAACCTAACAAACAGTGCAACTGCCGAACAAAAGACGAATGCCCCCTTCAAGGTAAATGCCTTGAAACGAACGTGGTATACCAAGCAACCGTAACAACCGACACAGAAACAGAATCATACGTAGGACTCGCAACAAACTTCAAAGAACGTTTCAGAAATCATACAACATCCTTCCGACACGTCAACAAAAGAAACAGCACCGAACTGTCAAAACATGTATGGAAACTGAAAGACGCCAAGAAACCATTCAATATAGCATGGAAAGTCCTCAGAAAATCCAAGCCTTACAATAACGTAACTAAAAAATGCAGTTTATGTCTTTACGAAAAATTTCTAATAATCTACAGGAAAGACCTATGTAGCCCCAACAAACGTAATGAATTAGCAACTTCGTGCCCTCACAGAAACAGATATGTACTCAAAAACCTTAAGATAACGTAACGCAATAATCAGCACCATAGCAACTATTTGAATTTGTATTTAACCGCCAGCATTTAAATTAACCGGTCATTCGTTGATGTTGCCTGATGAGTGTGGTCACTTGTTGACCATACGAAACAGGTCTGTAGCAATAAAACGATGAATCACTCCTGAAGTCCTGAACTACATTTAATGAATATACTATGCTCCTCTAAGAGTTGAGCGCTTTTTGAAATCCATTCACCACAAGGAAATAGAATTTATATATATATATAATTTTCGTCACTGTCATTAATAATA
The DNA here is from genome assembly GCF_964199315.1 of Orbicella franksi. Lineage (NCBI taxonomy): Eukaryota > Metazoa > Cnidaria > Anthozoa > Scleractinia > Merulinidae > Orbicella > Orbicella franksi. The sequence goes on along the minus strand of NC_138152.1, from coordinate 14,033,297 downwards.
ATTTGCTTTCTTTTGAACTCTTCTTGGCCCTCATCCGAAACAGTGAACACGTTTAATGATCTTACTTGGTACCGGCACACAATGGCAACGTTCCTGCATTTCTACTCGGCTGAACCGTCGATATCATCTTAATTTAAGCCTCTCTTAAATTTGGAGAACAAGAAAACGTCGCGCGACCAGAAGTTTAAGGTTACTGTCCTCTACATCTAAATAAAACAGCCAAGATGTGTTGCCGTCAGTTTTCTCAGAAAATGTCCGAATAGGTATTGGGAATTTATATATTTTTTGTTTTGTTATTAGCACAATTATTCAATTATTTTGGGTGAAATATTATTACCCTCAAGAATATGGAGGTGATGCTTTTTTGCGTTGTATATTGCTTTACCATTAACTTCCTATCTGAATGAATGTGTGTTGGATATGTTTTTTTTTTTTTCCGACATTTTTTTCACCATCGATCAGAATGACACTCCCGGCCAGTACAAAAACTTTCGTTTACTTTGGAACTTCTACGTTGATAGCGAGACAAAAAGTATAGTCGCCATTCAACATATCTGATGGTGTCTACTGGGCTCAAATAAGCTTAGCTTTGCTTAGCTTTGCTTAGCTTACCTTCATTTACCAGTTTATTCATTTTTCAGTTTATTTTTTAGTCTCCACGTATGCGTGCATCATGCCAAAACGGTGGAACTTGCGTATCAATTTATGAGAAGAACAGCTATGTGTGCCTTTGCACGAAAGGATGCACAGGTAGTATTTGCAAAACAGGTAAGACGACGATAACACTTGGACAATATTAATAATTTACGTCAATATAATTTAAAGTCCAAAATGTTCCTTGACTACGCCAGAGTTAATTTTCCTTTTTAACTTTTTTGCATTTTTAAAAGGTTTAAGTAACATATACCCCAGGCTTAAAAGGAGACAAATATGGACAGCAATAGCATTTATACGAGCCTCGAAGCAAAAAGATTACACTGAAGCAAACCTGCAAAAATGAGTTTCTGGTCTGCTATCTTCTCTCGACCAACAATTAACACTAAAACCGGCTCCTTTTTTTTCCCTTGCAACTGACGGTGAGTGGCCATAGGTTACCCAGCCAGCAAGAAATCGTGCGTGAAGCAGATATTTCAAGGAGTTGCAGGTCCGTCG
>NC_138152.1:13849645-14027145 GCF_964199315.1 Orbicella franksi | reverse complement strand
TAGGAAGCGTGAATATACTTACTCGTTTATTCATTTTCCTTCAACAGTTGAGAGCCCCCTTAAGTCTCTTCCAACAGGAGCTGATTTGCACTCACTCTGAAGAAACGGCGCCGTACATTGGGAAAGGAGTATCTTAAGGTCTCTATTTTCTCAATCTGTTGAAATCCCACTGTCAACCAAGGATAGGTAGATAGTGTATTTGAGATTTTGCAATCTTGTACATGAGTCTTAGATTTATGAAAACATCGTAGACCAAAGCCTCTCAAGGTAATGTCCTTCCTCCGGATTAGGATGATCATTCACAAATGCTATGGCCTTGATGTAAAAATCTAGTGGATGTTTCTTGATCATGTCTCGAGTTGCTGCAAAACATCCCCCAGGGCAAAAATACACTTCTGGTGGGTTTCGATAGCCAAACAAAGTTTTGAAAAACTCTGCTACAGTCAAACGAGCTGGACGCATTTTACCATTGTTCAGCATAATTTGCCACTTGAGACTATGAGAGATTCTTCCCCACGCCATGAAAACACTTGGCCTTAGGCAAGTACGTTTCAATGATGTTAGTCTTGTGACGTCATAAACATAATTCATAGGAGGCCTGGTGAAGAATCCACAAGACTGATGTCCGTTGTCTGCCTGTAGGAAAACAGTTACCTCAGGCAAACTATCGTAATGATTTATGATGTGGTGCAAGTATGTGTGACTTTCTCGGCCCACGTTAGGTAACCTTTTCCAGGAAAGGAGTTTTAAAGGCGGAGGCTGCCGATCAGTGCCTTTATGATAGACATGAGAATGGCTGGCTATTTGCTTTATCCAATCAAGATTTTCATTATAATGAGCGATCACAAACTCGTAGGGAAAAAGCCGACCAGTGTTTCTCCTTGAATTGACAAGACTTGGGTTAAAGTACGTTTCCTCGGGAATTGCTCGTAACAGCTGGTCGACGACTTCAACACCCTGCATAAAAGAATGATCTTGATTTGAAACCTCATACCGCCAGCCTCCAAACCGACCACGAGAGTAGATGCCTTTGGATTCCAACCACCGTTGGACTTTGTCGAGAATCGCTTCTCTGTTGATAGATGGGACTGGATACCCGTGTTCCAAACGTCGATAGTATTTTGATACAACCATGTCTGATGTAATGAACCTATAAACTACTAATGCTTGAATGGTGGCATTTATCAAATTTTCCTTCGTCCAGTATTCTAAATTGGAGTCAGTTTGCTTAGGTTCGGCTGCCTCACACACGAGGGACCATTGTTTTGTGGGCTCTGGAACGTGATCGTCTGAGTAACTGGAGAATACTGTTATCCTGTAGAATGGAGCGTCGGCATCCGGAAAGTACATCCACGACTTGCTCAAAAGCATCGGTGGAGGCTGACCAGTTAGCCCTATACCGATCACATGAGTGTGCGAGTAAACCAGATGGGAAGCCAATTTCTTCATTTCCTCTAGAAACTCGTCTCTTCCAGTCATCATATTGACAAACATGTCGAGCGGTGCGGTCGATATCAGTGTCAAAATGAAATTCCTGGAGCGATTTAACGTGTGTGCCACTCTCAACCCTTACAACATTCGTGTCCATGTTCAGCCCTATGACTTTACTATGGAATTTAAACCACTCTCTGGGGAGGCGGTCAGCAACGGCTTGCCATATTCCTCCTGTTCCTTTATACCTTGGATATCGAAAGGAATTGTTAGGTCCCCAGGGGGAACCTTTCGTCAACGTCCCGTTGTCGTACTTTGCAATCTTACGCTTGATCTTGGTTATATCGGGAAGAGCAACGCGCTCGCCAACCCAGGCAGAATTCATTTCCGAGGGGTCTACGGTCCAAACTTTTCTATTGTACTTTTTCAAGAACACTTCGTATAGGCCCAAACCAAAGTTTGAAACAAGCCACTGGTCGAAGTTAGCAGGATGTTTTGGTGTTCCATCTTTAGCTACAACTTCTTCTAGCCCCGATAAACACTTCTCTTGGTCCACTTTGTCCATTACCTCGATGTTGTTTTGAACTGGATAAGGAATAAACCCTCTGGTGCCGTCTGAACCCTTCATAAAGGCATATGCCGCTCTTTCTCTCCAGTTCCAGCTTTCTATGCTCCTATCGAGCGTGTCATCAAAGTATTCATAATGTGAAAAAACGACATGTCCCCCCATGTCCCAAAGGAAACCTTGATCATCTCTCTCAGAGGACGCAAGTCCACCTGGCTTGCCATTCTGTTCAAGAATGGCAATTGATAAATTTGGAAACTTTCTGTTCATCAGCTGTAAAAGTCGCTGAGCGGTACCAAGAGCTGTTGGACCAGAACCAATGATTATAACGTTAAAACTTTGTACAGCTGGGTGCTTGATATCAAAAGTCATGTTAGACAAACTGCGAAGAAAACCTGAAAGATAAACAAAATTCAAAGATCAGTTTATTTTCAATTTAAGGCCACCCTTTTCTTAATTTAGCAACAAAGAAGTCTTATGATTTTGGATCTGTCGCACGGTCGGAGTCAAAAAATGCTGAAAACAAAAAGACACCTTGAACTAGAAGGCCTTCTAAAGACCGCAAATAGCAATTGCAAGACGAGGTTACAAAACCACAATGGATGTGAACTGAGGAAGGAATCATGCTATCTTGTTTGTAGGGAAGGCTGAAACAAGTATTGTAGACTGTTCACAGCTTTCTTTTTTTTCACATTTTTATTCGATCGTTGAACTCGCGGTTAGGATCGCCTGATTACTGGACGCTAGCGCAAAATCGAAAACTTGACGGAGAAGGGGGGACCGAGTTTGTCTCGCTTTCTGCCCCCCCCCCCCCCAACTCCTCGTGCTTCGTGCTCCCGCTCACTTCGCTCGCTTCCTCTTTCGCGTGCGTTGAAAAATAGAAAGGCTGTGAACAGAATTCGAGTATTGAGCATTAAGAAGTATCCTTAATGAATCTGTATTTGTAAACACAGATCCAGATAAATGATGAAAAAAATGTCTACCTATACTATTGCATTCCTAGTAACAGATTCTGTTTTTCAAAACAAGAAAAGCAGAATCGGGCGAAACTGAACGGGAAAAATGGGGATGGCCTCGGATGAAAGCATACTTTTTCTTTGCCATTATTGTAAACTCGTGCCCTCCGGAACTATTTGCCTTTTTGTAGGTACTTCACTTTTTTTTTTTTTTTTGCTTATTTCACTAATTAATTTCAAATCTTTAAGTTATTCCTTAATTAAGAAAAAGACCGCCATCCCTTATTGAAAACTGAAATAACACAAACGGAATTGATAAACATGGGATACCAACGCATTTTTATACTAAATGTTTCGTATGCTAAGCAACATGCATTTTCTAAGTATCCTAAAGAAACCGTTAACAATCTTGCAAACCAGCATTGATTAAAGAAAACCAACGGGGGTGACTAACAAAGAGACACAAACGCGCGTATCTAGACAGAGATATAGGCCCGTGATTATGCACTGCACATGCAATTAAAAATTACTCGCCGAAGGCGAAGTGAACATTGGTGAATGTTCACCGAGACGAGGTCGAGGTGAAAATTCACCAATGTTCACTTAGCCTGAGGCGAGTAATTGTTTTAGAATAATTTTCGGAGGTGAACATCAAGGACTACAGAATAACGGACTAAAACATAAAAACACAGACGCAATTGGTCGTTTGCTTACACTTATGCAGCCGTAGTTTTAATAACCTTACATCTGCATCGATTTGGAATCAATTTTCTCATCGAGTTCGGCGATAAAACAAACAATAGAAACACTACGAAAACTAAATTCATCCGGTACCTTTGTTTTATCGTTGTTGACCTCATTCACAGTTGTCATCATGGTCTAAAAATGAGTAGCTTTAGTTTGATTAAAATTTAATTTCGGTCAATCGATCTGACCTGCTGGCGATCAACGTAACCACTGCGTTTACGATTCTTAAATGCCTTGAATATGAGTTCTTCAAAGCATCTTTGGTCCAAGGGAGATAGCAGTAATTTTGAAAATTCTCCATCCCTTTAAATATTGTGGACTTCAAATATCGTGGAGTGATTTCTTCCGAAGAAATGTACTCATCGCGTATATAGATTGCATATGCGCAGGTCGCTTATTTCTGAGCTGCACTGTTTTACGTGATATCGATCACGTTTGTCAAATATTTGACAAAAGAATATATAATAACGAGAAAAACATATCACAATACATGTTGAAGCCGTTACGTTGAACGGTAATTTTTTTGTTTGTTCGCTTGTTTGTTTTTTTCTAATTCAAAATAACCATGCCTGCCTATAAGAATGATTTCTTTCCTGGGCGAATTGACAGCAAATGTAACCTCCCAGATTCTCTCAGCCAAAACTCTAGCTATAAACGGGCATTTCTGAAACTCTAAAAGGAGGTTGTATGTGGCTGTCTGACGTCCCAAAATTCTCATGTTTGTAAGGGCACTTCCATTAAAATACTGACCAGAATACTAACAACATGTAAGAGATATTTTTTCGGTATCTACAGTTAGTATGCAACCATTAACATATCCTCATGCTGAAGAGTGTATTATGTAAATCCAAAACTTAGCTACCTTCCGTGCTATCTGACTCTACTGCTCCAAACCAAGGACTGTTTGCTGCGCGCAACAGCGAAACAACAAGACAGAACATCAAGAGCAATCTTTTAAGTTTCTTCCGAGTTCTAAACATCATATCTATGCTGTGTTGGTGACTAATGCGTTATGAGTAAACCCCTAGAACAGTTTACATTTGCATAACTACATTGTGCGGGCTGTTCAGTGCCCAGGGTGTCATTCGGTAAACACATTTGTTAATCACGTGATGAATTTTCAATTCTCAAACTCATAAATAATTCATCAATTTTAAACAAAGGAAATCATGACTGGGAGGGTGTTTGGATATCTGACCTTAATTAGCAAAGATTCTTACGATTTTATTTCTCCGTTTTGTCCTTTGTTTTAATTTCGATTGAGAGGATAAATCAAACACTAAAGAGAGAGTTTGATCACATTTTCATACACCTCGAGGTTCGTCAAAAATACTCCGCTGCGCGTCGTATTTTCCACTCCCTTCTCGATGTTTGGAAATGTGGACAAACGCAGTCTTTCATGTTTGACATACTACTTCACTTTTGCCACGTGGATTCATGCATCACCTCGTGCTCAGTGTCGTGACATTTTGTTTTCTTTTTTACCTACAATTGTGCTCTTTTTAGTATCATTTAGGCAGAGTCTCTTCTAATCAGTTGAAGAAAATGCGTTAATTTATCACGTTTTCATGTGGCCCAACCGCCATCAGTCTTGGATTTCATTATTTTTAAAAGAAAACTTGCTCAAAAGAGTTCTAACACTTAGTACTAGGAACCTTCGCTGGTACGCAAATGTTCCTCTTCATTTCAAAATTTTGAAAGAGCCTCTTGGAGAGTGGCATTTCTTTCAACGCAGAAGGGTTAAATTGTTCCCAAATTACCATCGAATAACCTTAATTAACGAGAGCTTCTACCCAACTTGATAACGCTTTTGCAGCTCAATAATGTGGCAAAAACAAGCGCACATCATACTGTTTTCCGGGGGGAGCATGGCCCTAGACCCCTTAAGAATTGGAAGTTTGCCGCTTCGATGCTCGTTGTCTCGAAAATGGATCACCACGTATCCTAGATCTGCGTCTGAGAAAATCAACAAAAAATACTCTATTTGAAGGGTGAACAATAAATAAATAAATAAATAAATAAATAAATAAACAAATAAGTAATAATGGCGTTTTTTCTCGATCATGGCTGTCAAGAAACGGTTGCTTAGGTGATATCAAAGATCGTTAACACGAAACACTGACAAGCAAAATGTCAAAATGTTTTCAGCTTCGGCTTCCAGCTCCCTTGTGGTGATAATATTTCCTTAGCCCTATTCTGACAGATCGTTTTTAGACACCGAGGAGCGGCTTTGGACACGAAGCGAGCCTATATAACGAGGCTGACCTTCGCAGTCTAGCTGCCTGTATCTGGGGTCATTTACGAGTTTTAGTTTCCAAACGTATTTCGCAACCGTGTTAATCCACGAAGGAGCAAAGAAACTCCATTTTTTTGGGGGGGGGGGGGGAGGGCATCAAAAGAACTAGACACGGAATTATAAAATTGAATAAAAGCTCCAATTTGTACGATACGCTTTCGCAAATGGAAAAAAAATCATGAATTTGAAATTTAAAAAAATCCATAATCTTTCTAAAGTCGTTCGTTTAGTTCAAAAAATATTGCTTACTTCTAAAACGAAACCGAAAATTAGACCCGTCGCTTTCCAAAATTTTGTGGCAACTCGGTAAGCGCTAAAATTAGGCCATAGTGAATAAACCAATCAAATGGAAGCATTGCTGGTCGGTTGGGATTTGTGATTGGCAGACACCTGCGGTCGATAAATTATAGACATGACTGGGTTTGAACATCGCAAAGAATTTAAATGTAATTCAAGCCGGTTCCAATGCAAAATATTATTAGCGGAGCTCCATGCCTAACGGAAATTGGTAACCCATCAATTTGGTTAAGACGTCAACATGAACGCCATCTGAAATATTCCGCACGTTCGTTCTAATCATGTGAGCAATGACATCAAAGCCACAAGGTTATACATAGTGTATCTTTATAAAAATATTTACCAACACGCAAGTTTAAGTTTCTGTAAGTTGTAACCAAGAAAAGATATACCCTCGACCTAGTCCCCCACTTTTTTTGCTCGTGCTAATAGCCCCCCTAGTTGTGAGAGGGTAGAAGTCACGTAGCCATCTCTAAAAGCTATATAGCATTACCCTTTGAAATATGTAAAGTGCTTCCCAATTGCTCAATGCCTGTCCCCCCAGAGATAAAACGCACTTTTAGACATGGTCACGTGACTGATGACGTGATCACACCAAATTTGCAAAAGATGTCCATTTCATGACGAGTGTTTTTTCATGTAATGTAACAACCTGCCGGACTCGATAGCTGACAAAATTATTTAATACCAATACCTTTGCCTTTTATAAGCAAATGTTTCAGAAGCAAAGGATGCTGGGAAAGTTCTTGTTATAATTATAATACTGTTTATTATTATTATTATTATTATTATTATTATTATTGTTGTTGTTGTTGTTGTTATTGTTATTGTTATTGTTATTGCTATTGTTACTAAAATCAGTCTACCTAATGCCGTATTTAGTTTGAAATTAAGACGGTGTTTGACCGCGAGGGAAACTAAGAAACACATACGAAATAACTTTAATGTTTTTCGTTTGACGTGTGCCATGGATACAACAGCCTGACCAGTGCCGATAGAAAAATCACTTACATCACACAATCGATTCTTTGTGACGACGCTCTTGTCTTTGGCTGGTATCGATTTAAAGGTGATGCAAGGACGAGAATGGCTACCGCCTGTCTGAACCAGTTTAGTTTAGGAAGATGTGTTACTCTGCACCAAGGCTGGTTAAATGGTACTGATCCTAAAACTAAAGATGGTGAAGTCAAAAGGAAGGTCTGCTTTAGTTTTAGGGCTTGTTGCAGTAAGACCTCACATATTAAAGATAAAAACTGTGGCTCATTCTACGTCTATAGATTGCAGCCACCACCGGTTTGTCCAAACCGTTACTGCTGCGCGGATGAACCAAATTAAAGCAACAGAGCCCCTTCACAACCCAATTTTCTCTTCCCTCCCCACACCCCTTACCAGTGGCTACACCTGTCTTAATTTGGTTGAATGTTGATCAGGGTTGTGTCTCCTGTCAATTTAACAAGCTGGTTTGCTTCACGGTAACAGGCTGGAAATTGTTGCAGTGAATACTGTTCAACAGTAACGAACTGGTGCTACCGCCCGATTGGAGAAAGACCCGGGATCAAAGAGCACTAATTTCAAGAGTTACAGTACAGAAACAGGCCAAGGTATATGAAAGAACAAGGCCTGTGACTTCGGCGTGAAGCCTGTCCGTATAAGACTTATTAGTTGAGTTACAGTGACAACACCATGGTGTAAATTACAAGGACAGAATATAGCAGGCCAAAAATCCAAGTAATCACATGCGTAGAGCAGTGCGTAGTGTTAAAACGAACTCGACAAGAACTTCTGATTACGATGTAAACAGAGTTTAATTGACAGGGATCACTGTTCCATACAAACCCAATTGAAACGAATCACGTGCCAAGACGAAGGTAGAATTAAACCACGTGCTGTAAGCTTTGCCGTAAGTCGTATGATGTAAACCGTATGCTGGTTCGAACTGAAATACAATAACGAAAATAGAAGCTAACGTAACTAACATACCGAAGTATAAAGATAAAATAATATAAATGAAGAAACTCTCGCTAACATTCTCAATAACGTCCGCAACATGGAAGTGTAACATAATCGGCACTTATACTGATCGCATGGAAGGTTGGAAAACGATTAATAGGCTACACGGTGTGTACCTTAGACGGTACTTTTATGGCAAAATAACCCTATATTGGAGATATGGACCTAATCAAGCGCGATTCTGAGCATACAGAACTAACTAACCGATTTAGTAACGATACAGACCATTTGATAGGTGATAAAAGGAAACTTAACCGAAACAAATAACAATAGAAAACCTGAGAACTAACCCTAAAAAAACAAGGAATAGATTACTCACTTTGGTTTGCACACGCACTGAACTTGACTTGATAGAATAGACGAGTAACAGTGTATAGAGAAACTATGGCCCAATCCGAGTAGAAGTTGACGCAGTGAAATCTGCACTTGAACTGACCTAACCGAGGAAAACCTCGTGGATATATCTAACCAGAGAACACGTACGCAAAACCTAGCGGTTATGACTATTTCCCTAACGGACATAGCAGCTGAGGGCTGGTCAACCACAGTAGATTAAGTAAGTAAGGCCTTGTTTGAAAGTGACAATTACTTGATAAAATGATCTACGGTAAAGTAAGTTCCTGCGACAAAAAAACGAATTAACATCACGTTTCAAAACCAACACATGGAGCCATCTAGCTTATCCAGTCCACACGATTGGAACGGACATAACAAACAAGTGCAAAGAAGGGAGTTATTTCGTAACACAAAATGGAATTAAGCAAGTGGACCACTGTAATTTTATTGACAAAAAGCTACACCTGTCGATGTTGACATAAAATATATAAAAAAGATCCTCTCTGCAAATTTCAAAATTTGGAAGGTAACCCTTTAATCCCCCAAGACTCAGTGGCATCCAAGTTTCTTCACATTAATGCACAGTTAAGCATTACAAGCGGAATGACGAGAAATAATGAATGGTCAATAAAGGAAGATTGCCTTGGAGACAAGTTGTCTCAACGAGAACTGTGAGACATTTGTCGAAAATACGAAGATACAGCATGCTGATATTCACCTTGTTATTGGAAGAATAACGAATTAAGAGCGACAGTGAGCAGATGATGTTCTAAACTAAAAATTGGAGCAAAAGACCAGCAGTTCTTTTTCCCCTTATATTCTAAAAGGAGGCATATGGCCTGATAGCCTTGTTGCATTTCTGTTTTTGTTTTTCCTATATTATAACTCGTTATTTTCCATGCATTTCATGAAGCATATGGCCCTGGATGTAACTTCAGTGGTTGTTGCCAAATTTCTCTCTCCTGCGTCAGTCTTGAGCTTGGAGCCTTCACTCTTCTTGACCAGCGGTCAGAAGACGGGACTCTCGACCGCTGGTCAAGGGAAACGAAGGCTCATCGTAAGGCATCCTCCATTGCTTTTTCTTCGCAGGTTTAGGTATTTTATACTTTTTCAGCTTCTTTATTCCTCGCCGTTATCAGCTGGAGTCTTTTTCTTCGTTTTCTTTAATAAGTTTCATCTCCATAGCACTTTCAAGCGCTCTTTCGGCGCACGCTCGAACCATTGACATCTCAGGGTCGGTGTCTTTGGAGAAAACCATCAGGATCTCAAGAACTTCACTTTCGATCAACTGAGAGCAAATAAGAGACATTAACAGGTTAAAACATGTACGTGGACAAGCTTGAACATACACCAATAGGTGCAGCTGGGTCTATCAAACAATCGATCAACCCATTGACACCTGGAGATTTTTGGGAAAACGCATTTTTTATACATTATTTTTAGCATTTTCAGTTCCCTCACTCACTCATACCCAGTTAACATGGCAACAATGTTCCCACCTTGGTCGCTATTTCCTTATTGGAAGCTATCATGTTGGCAGCAATATGAGCTCCTCTGTACAATGAAAAAAAAGAAGAAAAAAACAAAAAACAGACATTTACATCAACGTCAACATTGTTGATTTGTTTAAGTTAACAAGCATAAGAACCAGACGCCGTGACCAAACTGGCGTATAGCATAACATCACAGCGTTTCTTCAGACTGTCTGTTTCTATAGTTTGTTCCTGCATGAAAAGGTCCGTTTTGTCGCGTTACGTTACGTTTTGTCACGTTACATTAAGTTACGCTAATTTACATTAAGGCACGTTGTGAGGGAAACCTAGCTGAATTCGTTGCTCGCTGGAAAAACCAGAACCGTAACCCACAAATCGGGCTCAATTTCAAACATAATGTCATCATAGTGAGATTCTCAGCGATAAGGAAGAAACAATGAAGTACTAAAACTTTTCAACATTTATAATAACAGCACTGAAAATTTATAATGAAAAAGAGAGACCGGTAAATCACTGTTCTCTAATGACAGAATATCTCTTACTAAGGTGGACCATTTGACCTTTTTTTTAGATGAGGGTTATTTTTTTTTCCGCTGGACGTGTGAATGTTTGATATTCTCTGCTCTGTTTCTCAGCCCACTAAACGTGCGTAAATGTTTGTTTTAGGCAGTGATCAAGTGCATTAATTTTCTTTGGGTACAAGTATGCTTGCAGGAATTTCTTTAAATAAATCACCCATCCCCTCCCTCAAAGTCAAACGGTCGTCCTCTCCTAAAATGAAGGCTACACTCCGTCCCTGGCCTGGCCAGAAAAGGAACCAAAGGGATCACCAACAGTTACCTGTGTCTCAGCTCCTTTTTATCGGACACCAAAAGTTGCTTTTGAATATCCATGTATGATGACACCTGCCAATCAAAACTCAACAGTCAAGGGTTTATATTTCAATAAACTGCTTTATTACATGACTAAGGAATTTACTTCATTCAGATTGGCTGAGAGCAGGCCAATTTACCGTTACTGCAGAGCAAATTAACAAGCGCATTCGCAATTTTTTCAGTCTTACACGTATAATAAATGAGCAATGATACAAAATTCGAGTAATTAAGGATTTACGCTAATCATAAGTTTTGCTAATTCTTTTAAATTTCCTCGCCTCGCTCATGCAATTTTGAGTGAATTTTCAAATATCACTCGTAGTCAGTAAATCCTTAATTTCGCTCGCATTCATGCGATTACACATATTAGAAAAGTATAAATCATAAAATTACACATTACTGTTAAAAACTTACGACAGCTCTGCATTATTTACGACTGTAACAATATTCTGGCATATGCACTGTTACACTGGGTAATTTTTCCCGCAACTTGCGCCTTGCCGGGCAAGTTGCACGAATCACATATTAGCATGAACACGTCCCCAAACTCTTTCCTTGCAGTAAACGTTGCGAAGAAAAAGAAACAAACAAAACAAAAAAACAAAACAAAACAACAACAACAGCAACAACAAAAAACAGACCTTGATTAACAACAAATGCCTTGAAAAGACTCTTTACCTTTATGATCTGTTTACAAACTTTCTCGCTGGAGGACAGGACAGCCAGTGCTCCTGAAGCCGCTCTAACGGATAAATAACCGTAAATAACTCTTCAGTAAATAACCCTTCAGTATTCTAGGGATGAATATCAATGAAGCATTTCCGTTTGCAACTATTAAACAATTACATTATGACCTCGAGATTTCTATCGCGTGATAGTTGACGAGGGCGCAGCCCGAGTCAACTATCTCGCATAGAAATCGCGAGCGAATAATGTTTTAGTGTAAATCTACTAGTCGTTCAAAACTTTATCTAAATCCTCTTCACAAACATTTCGAAAACATCAAGAAGCCGCCGCCATTTTGTTAACAAGCACACACTGCTACGCTACTCACTATCTATCACAGAATAGATAGTGAGTAACGTAGCCAATCAGAGAACGGCATTCGTGATAGAACGCTAGTAGATTTACACTAAAACTCGATAGCCGCACCCTTAACAGTGACACCAGTGATACCTGGTTTGAGTACAACACACTCGTGTGCAAAGAAATGCGGTTGTAAACAGAGTAATAAAGTGGTGACGTTTTCAACTCCTGCAAACCCATCGGGTCGGTCATACCATCATGTTTCCGCCTTTGTGAAGTTTACACCTTTATGCGAGAGTTCACCAGAGGAGTCCCACCAAATAATATTGAGAAAATATTGATGAAACACATTGCCCAGAAATAAAAATATCTCACCGCGACAGCTCAAAGTCCTCCTCGCCTGACAGTAGAGTCAGTAACTTCACTCGTTCTGTGGGGGCGTCTTCTTTCTCGTACATTTTGAATACCTATGGTTTGACAATCATAGAAAAATAACCACAGGTAGATCAAACTTGTAGCGTCCGACAGTCAACATTCAAGTTCTCCTTACTGACTACTATAAATAACCTGAAGTAACAATAGGGAGAATTTGCTAGAGCATCAAGGGAACCAACTTTTAAGAAGATAACAACATGTAGATCAAACAAGTAGCGCACGACAGTCATTACTAAAGTTCTCCTTAATGGCCCTATAAAGTCCTTAATGGCCCTATAAATTCCTTCAAGTAATAATAGAACATCAAGGCAACTAACATTTAAGTGTTCCCCTTTCAACAGTGAAACGCTTGCCTGCACTGTCACAGTTGACGAGAGAACGAGTAAAATCTAAGAGCATTTTTACCTCCTCACAGAGCACCATGTTACACATGCATTCAGTGGCGGCTCTCTTGACCATGTCATGTTCATCAAACATTAGACTCTCGATCAAAGGGAAGCCTTTCTCCTTCATAATATGTCGCCTGAAATCACACAAAATATGCGTCCTTTAACTCACCTTGCACGTGCTTTTCACGCGGTGGCAAATAGCGCTGGCGCATAATTTAGGTGGAAATTAAACAGCGCATCAATGTAGCATCTCACCTGACTTCGTCGCTCATTTGAGCCAAATTCGTTAACGCCATTAGAGATTCAAACTGTTGCAAGCCCTGACAAACACAAGGTAAAGGTAAATGTATAGTCTGCATACGAGCCAAGTGTCCCATCAGGCCGGAGCTTATTCCGGTTTCTGTAGCATTAAGCGACTAGGAGTATTTCTACTCCCACCTGGATGGGATGCTAGTCCATCGCAGGGTTACCCCCAGCATTAAGTTCGCCGGTACACATTAATACACCCGCGCGTGGAAAGAGGCACTGTGAGAGTAAAGTGTCTTGCTCAAGAACACAACACAATGTCCCCGGTCGTGGTCTGAACCCGGACCGCTCGATCCGGAGACGCGCGCACTAACCATGAGGTCACAACGCCTCCCTCCGTCGCCTCCTTCATTTCTTCTTTCCCTACATATGCTGCATGACGTAGATCTAAAACACCTTTAGAATTTGTGGTGTTTTTCAACGACCTACTGTTTTAGGCATGCCTCAAAATCAGACTTTGATGAGCTTGTATGATGCCATTAGGCGTTAACGGGAAGAGCTACCAGAGTGGAAGAATGCCACAGGAAATTCCTCCCGCCCCCCCCCCCCCCCCCCCTTCCCCTTACTCTCTCATTCCTTACCCGTTTGACAACTTCTACGCAGGCTAAGATTCCATTAGCCATGAAAATCAGAGGGTTGCCCAATACACCCAACTAGAGTCGATTCGTGTTTTAAATTGACGATTCGACCAACCGGATGTCGATTCGAGGACCCCCTTGGATGGAATCGACACGAGTCGTTTCTCTTTCTCTCGATTCGTCAAACCGGAAGTCGATTTGCGCGAGACTTAGAAAATATAATGCATCTGGGCTTTGAGGGTGGGTTGAAAATGTTGTCGATTCGACTCGATTCGATCGAATGATGTCCCTTGCTGTCGATTCGTCATACCGGAAGTCGATTTGCGCGAGACTTAGAAAGTATAGCGCATCTGGGCTTTGAGGGTGGATTGAAAATGTTGTCAATTCGACACGATTCGATTGAATCGACACGAATCGTCTCCCTTGCTGTCGATTCGTCATACCGGAAGTCGATTTGCGCGACACTTAGAAAATATAGCGCATCTGGGCTTTGAGGGTGGGTTGAAAATGTTGTCGAATCGACACGAATCGTGTCCCTTGCTGTCGATTCGTCATACCGGAAGTCGATTTGCGCGAGACTAAGAAAATATAGTGCATCTGGGCTTTGAGGGTGGGTTGAAAACGTTGTCGATTCGACTTGATTCGATCGAATTGACACGAATCGCCCCATTAATGTCGTATTGTCATCCTTGAATTCGATTCGCACAAGGTTTAGAAAATATGGCGCACCTGGGCTATTAAAGGTGTGCTGTGTTGTTGTCGATTCCACTCGATTAGATCATTACGACACGAATCGTCTCCGTTGCTGTCGATTTGTCATACCGGAAGTCTTTTTGCGCGCGACTTATAAATTATAACGCGACTGTGTTAAACATGGTGAGTTGAAATGCTGTTGATTCGACTCTGGTAAATGTTAGAAGTTGACTTGCGCAAGACATTATGTTCTCCATTGTCAATGTTCTCCATTCTTGGCTATCCTTGTTCCTTTATGTGTTATAATTATCTTTTTGGTGCTTTTCTATGTTATTAAACTGTTATTTTCCGGTTTCATACCATTTCAAGGTAATTTGTATGTGGTCAAATTAACTGCAAATACCGTGACTGAGCTCCTTTAACATGTTGTGGAATCCATTTGATTATGCGAGTGCACTGACATGCTCAGTACATGTTCCAATACACGTGTTTCAAAATCATTGCTGAATATCTACAGGTGAGGTTCAATTTTTTTTTATTAAATTATAAATCAGTTCACTATTGGTAGTTTACTGTATCGAGTATGTTGTAATTGGATATTTGCTGTACATCCATCATTATATTTGTAAGGCTAACATCTACTGACATATGCATGTTTAATGGCTTTTAAACTAGGCAACCTTAAGCTAACTTAAACTGTTACGGAACCATTTCTCATTAAATATGTGGACAGTGCACGCGACTCATGCTCCCTGGATTTTGTCACCGTGTTGTTCAAGCACATTTCAAGGCAAATTTTCTTTTATATATTACAGATCATGGGTTGTTCATTGAACAACTCTCTGAGTATTTGTATTTAAAAATGCCAGTTGTCTGGGATTAGGTTAAAATGATCTGTTGTTCAAATTATATGGCTTTTGCGCAGCTGGTTGTTCTTGCCAGGAAAAATTCAGAGTCAACAAGTCTGTTTCACTTTCCTTGATCCATTAATTAGTATTTGGTACTATAACAGTTTTAATTTTGGGCGCTTTTTATAAATAATGGTAAGTTTGTTTTGAGCATTTGGTAAATTCCTAAAGAAGAAATAAGGTTTGTCCAAAATACGCACAATGTTTCAATTATGCACCTTTCCTTGAGGTACCAAAGTACATATTTTTTTCGACGGGTATATAAATATTTAAGGCAAATGTTTTCTATGGGAGCATTGAATTTGTTGTGTTTGGTGTTATTCAATAATTACCTGTAGAAATTACAAGTGCAATCCATGTAATAACTGGTTCTTACCAGAACGCCTGCTGGACATTGACACGTGAATGGCCCATACAGAATGATGTCAACACGATAAATCCGAACAATATTGATGTTGGTTTCTGTTTTAGACCCTTTGCAAAGATGTTACAGATCTATGAGTAAATGTAGAAATCAATAAAGTTACATTAAAATCACAAACAATGTGGATTAAAAGTAATTATATTTTAATTATGGCTGCAGTACACATTATATTTGCAAATTATTAAGAACATAGTCAATTCCATGTGCTTTTAATCCTGCAAGCGGGAGGCGCGGTGGCCTCATGGTTAGTGCGCTCGTCTCCGGATCGAGCGATCCGGCGGGTTTGAGCCCTGGCCGGGGACATTGTGTTGTGTTCTTGGGCAAGACACTTTACTCTCACAGTGCCTCTCTCTACCCAGGTGTATAAATGGGTACTGGCAAACTTAATGGTGGGGGTAACCCTGCGATGGACTAGCATCCCATCCAGGGGGGAGTAGAAATACTCCTAGTCGCTTCATGCTACAGAAACCGGGATAAGCTCCGGCCTGATGGGCCACTTGGCTCGCATGCAGACTTTACCTTTACCTTAATCCTGCAAGCATGCAATCTTTGTCAATTTACATTTTTGTAAGTTATGAAAGACATTCGTTATATCTTTCCACCTGGGTGTTTGTCACTTGTGTTATTATTTCAATCAATTGTTTTTTTGTTGTTTTTTTTTTTCAAATAAATTGCTTATTGTAGGGAAATATTTTGGTTGAACAAAAGCTGGCACCTGACCAAGTCACCTTGTTGACATTCGAACAGTAAAGTAAATGGGTAATTTTGTGTGATAATTTCAGTGTAAAGAATAGGACTCTAACATAGGTTATTTGTATTTACCTTCTTCAATTTCAACAGTACCCTTCACAAGACTAAAATATTTCAGTTACATATAGTTCTCTAGGACGGTGAAAGTGTATTGTCTACTGACGAGAACTGTCCATCTTCCCCCATTTCGTTTGTTAAATTCGAGTTAGGTCAGTTTATAATTCCTGGAATAAGCTTCAATTTGTGCAAATTCGAAAGCTGCCTTTAATCGTGAGAAATTTTACAGTTGCCACTTTGTGAAGGTTTTTCCAAATGTATCTTAAACGATTATATATAGCAAATTTACATCCTACAATTTAATTTACCAGGTGGTTGCTTGTGTTTCGTAACTCCAATCGGCCTATTTTCATCAGACGCCATTTCGCTTGTTAGTTGTGTTTCATTTGTTTATATACGAAACATTCCATGGTAAATGCAACAACGCTGGCGTTTTTACTGTGGGCTCCGACATCCAGATATTAGAAATCAGTCTGGATTTGAAGACCCCTGTTTTGTTTCGAAAACCCTGGGAAATGCAGTATTTCTGATTCGGTAATGTTTGCACAATGATCGTGTTGAGTTTTAAATCAACTTCATATCATGTCTTAATTTTTGGTGAAAAACCGCAATTTATTTCGTTGTGTTTTGGCGTCGATTGTAATTATATACTGTTGGGTTATCATGAAGGGTTTTGAGCATTTTAGTGGTTCTAGTAAGGGTTTTTAATTTGTGGGCAAATGTAGCAGTCGCACAGTTTAGATATGTTAAAATACGGATTGAACTCACCATTTTGCACTAGACAAGTTTACGGAGCGGGCTAAATTTCGCGTTATTTGAAACTAGTTAAAATGTCTTAATTAACCAGTCTTAAGTTAATAACTCCGCTCTGTCTATCCCGTAGAATCTGTGTAGAGTGTGGTAAATGTATATTTATGGTGGTGTAAATTCCTGGTAATTAATAGGGGCTCCAAATGGACGTGAGTACGACATGAACTTATGGTGCTTGTTTATCTTTTCCACAACAAACGTTTATAAAGTTGGTTGTACGCAAGATAAGCTTTTCAAACTCGTCAATAAATGACGTTTTGCCATTTGTTCCAAATAAAAGCAAGTTGAAAGAAGATGCTGTTTAAGCGTGAAGCGGACTAAAGTGGAACATAAAATTACTCTCCTCGTTTTTTACTGCTAAACCCTCTGATCTATATGTAATGGGTGCATGTTTCCTTAATAACCTTCATGTTTGTCAGAAGACATTTGGGCATTTTTTATATACACTTTTTGTTTTTTTTTTAAAGTTAGTCGGTTTAACAATTCGCGGTTAAGATTCAGCCAAACGGGCACATGAAACTAAGTAGCGAATACCTAAGTATCTGACTCGTTTTTAAAATGTTGGCTTACATGACAACGTACCTGTTGCAAACGATCCGGTAGAAGGTTCTAGTCGAGATCAAACTGGTAGCACTTTTTGAGGTTGGAATCCAAATGATGCAGCTGGTTAGACGCCATTTCGTCGGTGGTGGCTTTGTGTGTTTACTCTGTGAGGGTAACGTAACTGATATGCACTTGTTATCAACGCTTTATTTTAAAACTTCTCTGGTTATAACTGTTGCCGTGGCAGTTTTCCCAATGGGATTTGTGATTAATGCTAACCGCTATGCCATACATACATACATATGTACACTCAGCGTTCATATTGTTTGACAAATTTCGACTGTGATATTTCTAAACAATAGAGTATATTTCACTTTTTTTGTATTTAAATCGGCGGCATTTCAAACCGCTTTTGTAGTGGCCTCAAACGTAAGTGTGGTAGTTGTAAATAATTTGTTTCTTGTTGTTTTCAAATTCTTTTGAAAAAGTTTTGAAAAAGTGGAGTCATTTCTTAACATAATGGCAATTAAACTGTTTTGTAAAAGTTGATCTCAGCCTAGCGGTTTTGTATACAATTATCCTAAGTGGGAGTGGTAAATTATAAATGCGTCACTTTGCCGGACGCTTTTTTTGCTTCCCTTGTTGCCTGGGTTTATTAAAATGTGAGACTGCGGAGGGCGAATTCGAGTCGTTCACACATCATCTCTAACAGCAAACGCGGAATTCCATCTCAGGAATTTAACACGCTTTCTGAAAAACGAGATTTCGAGGAGGCTTAGTGCATAATTCGTTACTAGATATGCATTTATTCGTTAAGAAAGCGAGACTGCGTAATCCATGAGATGGAACGAAATTTGTGGGACATCCCATGTTTTTGTGAAGGACAATTTTTCACCCGTTCCGTTATTTCAGTCGCTAAAAAAATTAGTTTTCATAACTAAAAGCATTTATGGTTAACCGTAAACTTTTATTGTAACTCTTGTAGTTAAGTAGGTGGTTTGTTTGACTGCGTTGTGTGAGTTGCAATTATCCTGTTGTCTACTACTTTTGTAACATCCTTCAGCGTCCCCATGTATATTAATGAAATGTGTTTTATACAGAATGCATTCGTTGCTTGGAAGCAGTGTGACATTATTTTAATCAGAATATGTCATTTTAAAGATTTGGCATGAAAATTAGTTTTTTCTTCATCTTCCTTATGGTGTAATTCGAATCATAATTTTTTTAAGTGGCATAAGCTTCTTTATAATGAACGGATAAAAGCGTCTAGGCGTGTAATAGGGCTTTGAATTGTGCGCGCAAATTATCTGAAGTTTTTGAATTTATGGTTAACTTAGGTAATTTCTGTATACGCGAACAACGTGAAATTAACGTGCGCCTTCAAGAAGAATCCTGTAACCAAAGAGAGCGTGTGGTCAAAGTATGCGGCCTTTAAACAAACCGATGGCCACGGGCGAATTTATTGAAATGCCCGTATTTTTAACCGAATGACAGGTCCTCAAACATATTATACCTTTCGCGAGTCGACTTCCGGTGAAACGATTCGACTTTGCAAGGCCGATTCACGACGAATCGTGCGAATCGACTCGAATCGCAACAATTTCACACCCCCAGTTACTGCCCAGCGCGAGTCAACTTCCGGTGATACGATTCGACTTTGCAACAACGATTCGCGACGAATCGTACGAATTGACTCGAATCGCAACGATTTCACACCCCCAGTTATTGCCTAGCGCGAGTCGACTTCCGGTGAGACGATTCGACTTTGCAACAACGATTCGCGACGAATCGTCCGAATCGAATCGAATCGAATCGCAACAATTTCACACCCCCTGTTATTGCCTACCGCAAGTCGATTTCCGGTGAGACGATTCGTTAAATGCCTCACCGAATCGACCGAAGTTTGTCGCCACGTTTTTAGAACGACAAACGTTCATTTATCATTATTTCACGGGTATTGACTTCCGGTGGTGCGGATCGACTCCGTGCGAATCGAGTAGAATCGTTAAGTCTCTCACACGAGTCGACTCAAGTTTGTCGCCACGTTTTTAGAACGACAAACGTTCATTTATCATTATTTCACGGGTATTGACTTCCGGTGGTGCGGATCGACTCCGTGCGAATCGAGTAGAATCGTTAAGTCTCTCACACGAGTCGACTCAAGTTTGTCGCCACGTTTTTAGAACGACAAACGTTCATTTATCATTATTTCACGGGTATTGACTTCCGGTGGTGCGGATCGACTCCGTGCGAATCGAGTCGAATCGTTAAGTCTCTCACACGAGTCGACTCAAGTTTGTCGCCACGTTTTTAGAACGACAAACGTTCATTTATCATTATTTCACGGGTATTGACTTCCGGTGGTGCGGATCGACTCCGTGCGAATCGAGTCGAATCGTCAAGTGCCTCAGACGAATCGACTCTAGTTGGGTGTATTGGAAAATCAATCAAATAAGGCTAAGACTTACCGTTTTAGAAGGATGCAATAACTTCAGTAACGGACGAATCAAGCCGAATGACTGTCGAGAGAAAGAAATCCCAAGTTAACACTATGAATCTTGACTCAAAACATCAATTCTCATTACTGTGTCGAAACATTTCTTTGGATGCAAGTGCTGAGCATTTAGCGACACTTCACGTCAATAAAGTGATGTTAACGATTTCACGAGATTCAATGGTGACTGTGGTACACGTTTTCTTCCAAAGAGTTTAAAGGCGATCGTTTCATATTACTCAACAAAAGCTAGTATTGCACCGAAGCATCCACAGTATCTTGTGGAAAAACACGTGCAAAGTGTTTATTCTCTCCTAAATATTATCCACTCTTGTTACCAGAACTCCGCAGAAATGCAAAAACCGTTTGCTGCTTCTCACGTGAACGATCAACATAGCAATTCTCCAACTCGTCTCCAGCCATCTCTTACGGTACTTGAAGTGAGAATACGGTGATTGACACACACAACTGTCCTTCAATGTTATAACTTTTTGGGCAGCGTGCCGGTTCTCACCCTTTGTCCAGGAAATGCCACTTCAGGGTTCATAGTAATAGCAATCTTAGCAACAGATTGTGCTGCAAGGTCGGCGCCTTTTTCCGTGTTTTGAGCAGCAAGGGATATCAATGCCTAAGACAACCACAACACCATGCATTATGAGGCGTTCAAATTATACAACGTTAGTTCCTGAACTTATAACATAGAGGGCAAAATTACTGAATCTTAATTGGCCGAGACAGCGGGCACTTTTTTCTTAATTTTCTTCTCTATCGAGGGAAAAATTACTTCAGTGAAGAATGATTGGTTCTGAAGTTCGCTTGGCAACGGTGAAGGAACTTACTTTGCCATAGTTTTTCACCGATGGCGTCTCGTTTCGAGGGAGTTGAGATGAATTTATCAATTGGAAGAACGGAGAGAGCGTCCACACTACACCGGAGAAATTTGAAAACGCAGTTTTATTTCTACGGTTATGCCTACCGCCCACACTAATCTGTCACGAAAACGGAGCTTTTCGAAAACGCTCCTCAAATCGGAGGAATTTGAAAACGTCGGCTCGGCGTTTTCGTGTGGACGGAAAACATTTTAAAAACGGAGCTTTTCGAAAACGAGGGCGTCACGATAATCAGAAGATCAATCTGACCAAGTTTTCCTCAAACACAAATCCAAAATGACCGTTGATAGTTGCGTTTTTAAATTCCTCCGGCCCAGTGTGGACGGAAAACATCTGATGCGTTTTCAGAGTGAAACCTCCGTTTTCAAATTCCTCCGGCGTAGTGTGGAAAGGAAAAAAGAAAACGAACAAAAAGAAAACGAATAGCCCGTTACCAGGCATCTGTTACAACAAAACTCCAACTGAGCAAAACTAGCATTCACACTGCGTCACTGTTTGATCCTTTCCTATTTTTAAGTAAATTTGTCAGCTTTCTAACCTTTACTCCACCTTGCTGTACAGTTATTCCTCTGTGTTCTTGCTCGCTTGTAATTCCACTGAAAACTCTGCAAGCAAACAACACACACAACTGATTGTAATAACCATGAAAAGAGAAGACTCTATATCCGTTAGAATGTAAATGAAGCTATACACGGTCTTAAAGAATATAATTTCTTAGTATTTTGGCCTGATAATTTTCAAGGAAAGGGGCCAAGGGTGTGCTTCCATATAAATATCTCTTGTAATTCCTCAGCTAAATAATACCGTAAAATCCCACATTAAAGCCCAGTGGGCTTATATAACTTCATAAGGGGTTTTGGGTGGGCTTATGAACGGGGGGCTTATATATCCGGGGGGCATATAAGCGGTATAAAAAAAATGTTTCGGAACGACGAGATAAAATGGGTCTGAGAAACGAATTAAAGCTAACATACCATTACATTTTGAGCTATTACATTTATAATACATTTATAAAACGCAAAAGGAACGCACATATACATTAGATGGGCTTACATCCGGGGAGTTGGGGGGGGGGGCTTATAACCGGAATAATATCTTTGTTAGCAAATAGAAGGGCTTATATCCGGGGTGGCTTATTACCTAGGGGGGGGGGGTTAACGTGGGATTTTACGGTATCTGATTTTTGTCTGCTCTTTCCCTTACAATTCGTACTATGGAATAACATCTTAAATAACAGATACCACAGGTAATACATGAAAAGTACCTTGATATCATTTCCCTGCTGGTGTTACTCTCTGTGTCTGACAGGTTAACAAGTGCCGATAACACACCCTCCTGTCAATAAATAAGTGATAGCTTCAGAATAGACAGAATGTTTTATGAGCTTTTTAATTAACTTGTATTTTGGTATTTTAGTATTTTAATTGTGTTGTTGTAACTTAGTTTTCCATAGGGCCATAAGGGAGACTACAGTCTTTGACTGTAATTATGAACCCTACTGAAATAAAGTGTTGTTCATTCATTCTTAAAAGGAAAATACCATGCGTCACGTTGTTCCTTTCTTAAATCAAAGACACCGTTAGACACTGATAGACAAGCTTTAAATTATTAAAAGACCAGAAGTCTAAAACTAATTACTCTTAAGGTTATGAAAACCTCATGTGGTAAGAAAGGATGCAAGTCAGGATTTTCTTGTTTACTCCAAACCACAGAGTACATCTAACTGTTAATTGTAGCTTTGCAAAATACGAGGGCTGCGATCTGTTACAATCAAGACATGTGCTGGGTTTGTTCGTGTTTATTGGGTAATAAAAACCTTTTTTGTTAGAATGATTGATCAGCTTTTTGAACCGCCATCAAATTTGGCTGCAACGCTTTGTTATTTGAACTCGAAGCCGATAAAGGTAATCTAACCGACCGAGCCAGTTTGTGAGGCAGACGTTTCGAGCGTCAACCCTTTCGTTAGGCCAATAGACCATAGTCGTATTCAGACGTAATAGACCAATTTCGATATATTAAAATTCAGCCTTACACAATAGACCTCAGTTCGAGGCTTTGGGGAATAAACCTCACAAACTCTGTAGTTATTCCCCAGAGCCTCATACTGAGGTCTATTGTTTTTACGCTGAGTTTTACTACATCGAAATTGGTCTATTCTTGGTATTGGATTGGAACAAGCTTGCAAATGAGGTTCATGCGGGAAGTCTTTTTAAATGCAAATGGAATCCATGTCTTTTTAATGATATTCCTATGCATGAGCCTCCATTTCAAGCTAGTTCCAGTCCAATACCGGGAATACAAATATGGTCTGTTAATGTTGCCTTTTGCCTCTGTTTCAAAGCGAATCCTCGTTTCGCGCTCGTCCGATTTTAAAATTACTCGCGCTATTAGTATAGGTAATCACACGGTTTCGAGTTCAATTTGGCATGAATTCGCACGAGAGAGTTTTTCAAAAAGCTGAAATTGCACGAACCGCTTCTGAGAGTGCAATTCCAGCCTTTTTAAAAACTCACAAGTGCAAATTAATTCCAAATTGAACGAGAAAAACCGTATGATTACTTATTAATAATATAGACATGAAAAAATTCGCATGGAGGAAGTACCGGAAGATCTTTCTAGGAGCCATTTTTTCTCATTCGAGAAAACTTTTCTCAAAGTTCCTGCACAAAATTTTCGTCATCATTCTACATGATATCATTGGCTTAAAAAATTTCCTATTGTCTTCGGGCAATCATAATCCAGAATTACGATGCGTAATTTGCACTGGTGTCACACTTTTTGCACTGATGTTACACTAGAACTGCACTGCTCTCAGCCAATCAGAATCGAGTAATTTTTTCATGTATATTACTATTCCCTGAATTGCACTCTGTTCGGTTAAATTACTATCACTTGTCATGCTCGTAATTTCAAATCAGCCTCGCGCTGCGCGTTTGTCCAATTTTAAAATTACTCGACCGATTTCTCCCTGAGTCGTATTCCATTCGGAGAAATTACTATTACTATTTTTTTTTTTTAAATTTTATTCCTCCAGTTCCTAGCTAATACATAGATATGTAAATATAACGTAAAGAAAGTAAATAGTAACCGATAGTGCTTTGTAAGTTAGAAAAAAAAAATGCAAAAAAACAAAATTACATCACTTAAATTGAATCACATTGTATATTGGAAGGAGAGGAGAAGGGCACATCTAGATAAACTAATTTCGTGCCCCTTTCCCCCCTGGTTTAATTTCTTCCAATTACCTCAACAAGTTTCTTGACCCTCTTTCTGACATACTCTTCACCATCCTGAAAAAAAGAAATCAGGGCTGCTGTCAAACTGGGAACTTCATACTGATATAAGAACAAAACACTAAACCAATGTGCAATTCATGCCTCGAAACTGGACTACACAAGTATCCCAAACATGATGCAGATAAGAATGAAAACGTTAGTTCACTGTGAAAAAAAATACACAGCAGATAGTAATCCACTGATAACTCCCATTTCTAATTTGGACATAAAAAGCACACAGTACAATGTTCATTTAAAAGCTCCACAAGCTCTCACCTTTTCTGAGAATTTTGGCAGTTTGACTTTCGCAAATTCTCCAAGTTGTTTCATTTCATCAGGAATGTCTGGTTTGTCAAACGTGTTTGTCAGGTTCACCAGCGTCTGACAGACTCCGTACAACAAAGAACTATCCTTAGCCTGATAATCAGTCAATCAAGAATTCAGTAAAGAGGGAAGGAGGGGACGACCGGTAAGGGGGAAAGAAGCAAAGAGTAAGAAAGAAAGGGAGAAAGAAAGCAGGAGACGTACAGACACAGGGAAGGAGGGAAGGAGGGAGAAAGGAAAAAGGAATGGAGAGAGGAAGTGACAGAGGAGAAAGGAAGGAAGCAGGGAACGGAGGGAAGAAGGAAAGGAGAAAGGAACAGAGGAACCGGAAGAGGCAGGCAGGTTAAGCAGGCGAGAAAGAAGGAAAACATTCGCCACTAAAAACGAGAGGACACTTGAGGCGAGTCTCATATCGCAGTGGCTTGTGGGACCGTTACTGGGGACAAAAGAAAAGATGAAGTCATACTGTACCAGTCCCACAATGCAAAGGACTGCGAGATGAGACTCACCCCAGATTTCTTCTCGTTTCTAAAGTCTCGTGATTAAAACTTCCCCCATAAACAATGCACTAAGCAATCATTGCAAAATACATACCTTCGCTAGTTCCATGAGTGATCTAACAGCCTGCTGGTCTTCAAGAAAGGTTTCCTAATAAAGAGAATCGGGAGAAATGTTTCATTGTGTTTCGTCACGCAGGTACATGCACCCTTCTTGCAGTAAATAATGGAAAGATCACCCTGAAAAAATCAGTCCAACTTCTTCATAGGTCTTCATATGAGCCCGGTCGTACGAAAAATATCAATGGTCAAACACTAGGGGTTCCACACACACCCAAAAACTGTTAAAGCCCCTTGTACAGTATAATAAACGATGCCACGTAAGAGTGATCCTCGTTAACATTTTCATCCACGGACTTAATAGTCAGCAGCATAACGTGAAGGAGTGGCTCTTGAAAGGGTTTAATAAGACGAATGCATGCTATTACTTAACGCTTCTGTTTCGATTCACGGACGAGCAACTGTAACAGTTAAAACAAAATAATAACAGATACAAGATTTGACTTTGGGATTTACTGGGCTAAGTTCATGTTTTGATATCCTTTTTTGTGCGCCTGAAGGGCAAATGATATTTGATTCCTGGTACAATGTGCCTAGCCTCTTTTAAGTGTACCTTAACATCAGCCTCCATCGTTAGGAAGGACAGTCCTTCTGCTGCCCACTTACGCAGTTCCATGTCTTTCTTAGATTTCATCAGGAAACTAAATAGGATCAAAGCATTGCGTTAACTACACTTGACATGATAACAATTAACCAAATGTACACAATATCAGGATACATAAAAAGGTATTTACAACAGCCAGGACTAGTAGTTTCAGAGCTAACAACTGCATGTAGTACGATTGAAGGCAGGAAGAGGCTTCTGCACCAGTTAATCCTCACCTTAGTGATACTTTGCGCGCCCCATTTCTTAAAATGTCACTGAGAATATACTACTCTTCATTCCAGTTTTTGAAATAACGATCAATGAACAGGGAAACTTCCGAACACATAATTATCGAAGATGTCTGTATATGTTCGTGTACATGTTTAAATTCAGTAAGACAAATATTTGACTGGTGCATGCAATCTAACCCCTCTCAATTTACACTCGATATGGGCCACATAAAAATGTCACACTGATACTACAACATTTAATACTTGCTTGTTTGCTCGTTTGATCGATTTTCGGGGGAGGGATCGATCCTCTTCTAAGTACATATGGGTATTTAATCTTATGCGACACTGATTTGTGATTTTGAGGCTGATTGGTGCAAGGAAATTTATTTTAGAAAATGCAATCACCTTCGCACTGATTTATACAGCTTCAATGTGGCTCCTTCTGCAAATGTTTGATCGTTCACAGTTCCTCCTCCTGTGGTGCCCAGCTTACAAAGACCCTGAAATATGCAGACACCCAACTTACAGTTACATGGCTGCAAAGCAGTAGTTCCAGCAGACACAGGTATTTCACATTGGGAATTTCAGCTTCAGATCAAGATCAGAACTAACACTTTTCATCTACAAGCGTCTAAGGGAAGCCCGAATGATCCTGTTATTATGGATGGCTTGCACCAATTTACACAATCAAAATATCTTCATATGATTATAATTGAAACAAAATGAATTGTATTCTCGGATGTTATCCACTCAATTGCAGGACATTTGGCCTCACAACGGACCTACCCCAAGATTTCAGTTGCTCTTACAACGAACTGCTATTGCGCAAGTTTGATTTTTGGTATCCTTTTTTGAAACGTTGCAATGGCTTCTGTTTAATTTTCCAATAGAAATACAAGAAGTAAGGAGGGTGATTCAATTATTGTTGGAGACCGTAGGTGGAAACTCTCCACCTCCTATGCTTCTTGCATTTTGTTTGGCCAGTTCCCATGGAAGCCATCAAAAACGAGTGAGAAAAAAAGCGAAAAAGTTTTAGATTAAAGTAATTAAAACTTTTGTCCGGTGGCGACGGAATGGCACGCAGCACTGCAAAATGTCTCGTCTTCTTTTTGAATACGCTTTTGGTTGTGGAATTGCCCCAGAAGACCACATGATTCCAAGAAACTACTCACCACCAAGGCTCTAACTCGTATGTTGTCATCCTTTAAATGGTACAAGTCTTTTAAAACAGGCAGCGCCTAAAAAAAACAACAATTGTAGTTGCACATACTCTTTTTACGGGCATTGAGTTCAATGTTAGCAAAGATGTAAAGCACACTCTGATTCATGTTCTCTTATTTCCCGTCAAGTCCCCACGTGACCGGTATGCATTCAACTCCATGCAGCTGAGATGGCTGAGAAACCGGCAAAAATTCAACTGACAACTGAGATTCTACAAGCTCCATTCATACCTTATTGCAATGACAGCATCATGTATTGAATACACTTTATGCTGCACAGAACATTTCCAGACTAGACAATTAGTTGTCGACTACTATTTGATATCGGCAATTGAATGTTTTCGACGTTTAAAAAACGTAGTGCCAAGTGTGAGAGTAAAGCAGTTTCCCTTTTCGCACAAGGAAACTACTCATTTTTTGATAACTAAAAATTCAGCGTTTAGCTGTTGACAACTAAATCTCATCCCTCGCCGGTACAGGTCTCCAATCAGGTACATCGTAAGTAATAAGATAACATTGTGGATTTTGCTGAGTGAATGATCACTTCACTTACTTACCCGCATGTTGAGTACTGTGTTTAATTTCTTTTCAGATGCTCCTAATGCTAATGTTTCAGATGCAACAATCTGTATATAAAAATATATTTTAACTATACGCAAAAAATGCTACAAGGTATTTACAACTACTAAGCAATTAGATTATTCGCTCTCGATTTCTATCGCGTCAACTGTCACGCATAGAAATCAAGAGCAAATAATCTTACAATTCTACTAGTCGTTCAAAACTTTATCTAAATCCTCTTCACAGACAACTCGAGAACGCCAAGTAGCGGCCGCCATTTTGTTAACAAGCGTCACAGAATAGATAGTGAGTAGCGTAGCCAAACAGAGAACGGCATTTGTGATAGAACGCTAGTAGATTTATACTACTAATCAATAGAAGTCTTCTGCTTTTGAAGCTTGTTTTTAATCTAAGCATTACATTTATTGATTTCTTCTTGATGCAAAGAGAGGAGTCTCAAACAAAATTTTGTATTTTAATTCCTGTTTCGCTTTTAACTTCTCTAAGAACAACACAGCTCCCCTAAGATTTGTATATCATCATGGATCGTTTAAATCCTTCTCGCTCGCTTCATAGTTAATAGTTGAGAATGAAACGTATTGATTAAAAACAAAAGTGAAAACACTGTTCAAGTTACCTGTGACACATGGTCTTTTCGTTCAGCAAGTGTAAGGATTTTTCCCAAGAATTCTTCATTTCCAAGAACTGTAGCAGCAGCTTCCTGCACTCCCTGAATATACAAGGTTCCCGTACGAAGTTAAGCAAATTTGTTAAATAAGTTTCTTATAATAATTAAACGAAATAAGAACGACTCATACAACTAGATGGAAGGGTTTTATTAAGGCTAGGCACTGAAAACATTGACCAGGGGCCTGTTTCTCGAAAGCCCCGAAAACTTTTTGGGCCCGCGAAGCAATTTTTAGTTAATCTATATAAAAAAAAAACAGAGAGGTGTATACGCTTGAAACTTTTTGCGAAAACTTTTCGGGACCTTTGGGAAACGGGCCCCAGCTGTGAAAGTGATTTGCGCCCCCCAGTCTGGATATTTGTTTCCCATGAAGAATTTCTGTTAAGAAAGATTTGCCGGGCTGTGAGAACTATGATCCTTCCCGCTGAAGCTCTTAAGGAAACCCTTGCTAAATTATGAAATTGTAGCTGACATAAAAGGTCAAACAGCGTTAGAGTTTCTAATGGCTTTCAAATTGTTTGCAAAAATTTTACCCAAGCAACCATCAACAAAAGACGTTACACAGATTTTTGCTTAGCTAAGTAACTACATATTCTTCAGTTATGAGTACACGTGTACCAACTAGAGTTCAACCAAGGGAAGAATTGGCATGCGAAGGGAAATGTCCGTCAACTCAAGCAAATTAAAGTGACTCAGGTTACCTTCTGGCACATGGTGTCAGAGGTGGGTGACATTGGTTTTGTTTACTGCTTGCAGGGTTTTTCGCCTGATTCAACACGATTATCCTCATCAATTCCTCCCTCTTCATAAACCAACACTAGCTGAATACGGTGTTATCTTGAATTGAATGCAATAGTGAAAACTCATCTTGTTTTCGAACCAACCTGAAAAAGACAAGACAGAGCTGTGGCTCCCTTGATGTGTGCTTCTGGGCTGCTTTGAGTCAGGTACTGGCTGCAAACAACACAGAAACATAATTAGGCAATTAGCACGGATACATGTATGAGTAAATTACCGGTAGCCGCACCCGTCAATATGGCGGGAAGTCCGAATTAAGTTACCCGCGCTAAACAGAGAAGGACTTGAACCAAGAGACTATGCTTGAGCCAAGCTCTCTTGTTGATGATATGAATGGCGGCCGCCGAGGCAAGGTTAGTTTAATACTAGTATGTTTCTTGTCTGTTACAAACCACAGGAACAAAAAAAGGAACATTGTGAGTCTGCTGCAGAATAGTCTATCCACAGATGTTTATTTTTGTTACAAGTTCAAAACGGAGGGTCTGTGGACAGGCTAGCTACAGATGTGAAACTGAGAGAGAATTATACTTAAACATATATTTGAACTGCAAAAGACAGATTTCAGCAGGACATGAGAGATCATGAATCGAAATTATTTCCGAAACGTTAGCAGTTGCGGAAATAACGCCTGAAAAAAAATCAGGCTTGAGAAGGTACCAGAAGCCATGGCCTGTGCGGTACCGATGCGGTGCTCTACCAATTGAGCTACAGTGTCAGGCCAACTGGGAGCTTCTCATGTCTTGAGCTAGTCACATAAACGTAGATGGTGGCGATGTGAAAAAGAACATATGTATCAAACAATAATTTTATTTGAACTGCAGGAGAAAGATTATCATTGCGGTTACGTACGCAAGTCAAACTCAAGGCCTACCAGAAAAGGGTCAATTGCTCTAAACTCTGAGTTCTAACCACAGGAAGCTTGTCGTGAGCTAGGTTAGTTATCTAGGCTTGATCGAGACATGAGCCAAATAAGCTGCTGGTGCAGCTGCATGTGTGTACCTGATAGCTGCTGTTGCATCCTCCATCAATGGCTCCTTCTCCTTTTGATGATAACTGAAAAACGAAGAGAACAAGCCATTAACTGCATGTGCATTTGCGCGTGTACAGTAGTACAAATCGCAGCGGTGACCAGTTTCAAACTCGCCTACGTGGCAGCTAACATGACAAGAAATGACCACTTAAACCTAATGGATATCCACATGAGGAATTTGTTACCGTATTTAATGTTCAATTGCTTGGTTCATCTGAATAACTCGGTTGCGATAACACTCACCCAAAAGAGTCTACCATTTTGGCCAGTGCTACAGAGATATGCATTCGTGTGTTATTTGACACTACAAGGCCTTCCTTTTCCTCGGAATCCAAAGGAGCTGTGCAAGCAGCAACAACCATCAGCTTACGAACACCTGTGGAAAGCAAGGATCAAACAAGGTATTGACTTATAATCAAACCTGTGCTTTTTATTATAAATCAATGTACGATTGCGACACTTTGTTTAGTTTGAAATTGGAAAAAGAGGGAAACAGTCTCCCTTTGCACCAGTCATAGGCATTTACTGTTGTGCAAGTGGTTTTTAGTTGAGTGTCATGAAACCAAAACCAAAGTTATCACTCTAGCAAATCACAAAGGACACAGACAATCCAATAAACCAATCAAAATTCATAGCAAATACGGGAAAACGTGCGTGAGCGAGTTGTGATTGGTTTTGGCTTTACTTCAGTTCTGATTGGCTGAAAAAGTGGCGCAAGTTTTTTAAGCCAATCATGTAGCATTAAAGTGAAAAACAAAGAACTCTACACTAAGGTAAAACCATTAAAAACATGTATACACAACTGTACATCCTTGTCAATAACTGAGCCATGTTGAGAGCTACAGTGTAACTCACCAACCACATACAGTAACTAATAACAGCCAACTATTTGCTTTAATGTTACAACTAATAACAATTGTTAGAACATCTGTGCACATGTACCTCCAACTTTTACAAAAAGTTCAACAGCCAGCTTGTTTTTAGGAATAATTTTGATTAGAACATCAATGACTGCATCACGACCCTCCACGCCAACTCTAAAGATAGAAGGAAAACGAAATAAGAAGGTTTCCGCTGAACATTCGAGCAATAATGGCAAAAATATAGTTACTAAAAAAAACCTTATAGCATGATGACACTTTAAAAACGGTTAAGAAGAACTTATTGACACTTTAGCTCTCAAGCTGACCCCGTGTGAGATAATCGAATTTGAAGTTATCCATATTTCAACTAAAACGGACGTTTCACGTCAGTTCAAAACAAAATAACATGCGCTTTAAGCAATTTTAGGAGGTTTCACATTACTTTTCTCAAGAATGCTTGAGAATTTAACCACGGGGTCACTCAGAGAAATGAATTAAAGTGAGATGTTTCAAATAGTATTCAAAATGTTACTGTAATAAGTGGCGAATCCAGACCTTGAGCTTAAGGGGTGGGGGGAGGGGGGGAGGTTGCTTGTTCTGCCGGCTATTCTTTCTTCTGCGATTTTTGTTTGACCCAAAATGAGTGGGGGGTGGAAAGTGAGAGTGTTGTAACAAAGACTTAATAAAATCTCATACTCACTTTTCACTCATAACAGCATCCATGAACAGTGTAATAACGCTTTGAATTTCCTCTTTATTTTCTGAGATAAAATAAGTACTTTAACACCAACTTTCACTAACGAAAACAGCCTTGATGACCAAAATGCCATTACAAACTCGTAACTTGTTACTGCAATTAGGTTACAATATATCATGACTTTGTATGCTTGCATACTAGCAAAAAATTTTACATTTCCATATTACTGTCAAATTGGAGGAAAACTCATTCAGTAATGGTTTCCAAAGGTAGAAAAATGCAGTCTAAAGACCAGTTGAAGAACATGAAATAAACAATTTATAAACAATAATGGTGACTGAGGAAGATTAAAACGGACTATGAACAACTGAAAATTGCACCATCTGTGACTGTAGTGCCTTTTAAATAAGAAATTTGGAAACAGTTCTGTCTTACAAGTAAGTTCAATAGCAGAGAATTTAGGAACAAAACAGTGTTGTCAGTCAAAAATAATTCACATGCAGTGTTCTCAACTATATTTAACTGCACTGAGAATGAAGCCAGCCCCTGCTATTTTTGTCCACTGTGAATGATAATTGTAAACATGACCAGTAGATAATTATCTTTATTTATAACAAAGGTTTCTTCGCAACACAGTTAGTCAACTGTATATAGCATGACTTGTGCTTATTCTGAAATTTTTTTCCCTATTGTAAGTTTTCTACATATTTCCACAAAACCCTCACAAAATCAGAATTTAATCTACATGCAGCCAATAACACAAAGTCATGTTGGATTTCTCAGAAAAAGAGCCTGACAACAGCTTGCTTTATACCCAAAGTGTTCAATTTTCCTTTTTTAAACTGACATGGCTGCAGGATTCTACGAACTACTGGTAAAAGAAAGCAATCATCATGGAAACATGATCACCTAGCTCTTTTGGTGGTTCTTCTCCTCTGTTCTTCTTTTCAGGTGGCTTGGGAACAAGTGAATCCAGAGCTTGTTGTGGAACTAAGACAGCTGCTGTTGACACTTCATTAATTGGCTGCAATAGTAAAACATGGCATTTGATATTACATGTAATTACACTCTTGTCTAGTAGGAGTGAAACATGACACATTGAACATTGTGTCTGATGGGTTCAGGAAACCTTTTTAATATTTTTGTATGGTCTGAAACAATTTTCCATTTTGAACACCATTTTGGACTGTCAAAAGCAAAACGAGTCATGTTGAAATTATATGTATCATAAGGTTTTTAGCAAGTTTAAGGGATCTAAATTCCTGTTTCACATTTACTTACTCTGAACATTAAGAGAAATTGACAATGAATGACTGGACATATTGATGACAAAAACAGCTTCAAATTTTAGCGAATGAATGTTCCCACCAAACTGATAAATCACAACACAAGTTGTAACTAAGAAATATTAATAACAAACGCACATATTAAGTGTTACAGTTGACAAGTTGCCGGCAACAATTAATACCTGGCTGCCAGTGTCACAGTGACTTTGACGTCTATTCAAGCTTAATAAAGACCAGGGAGTTTAGCAATACAGTAACCACATAATACTCACTGATTCAATCAGAGCTAAAAGCCTGGGCAAGGAAACTTCTTTGAGCACAGACAATGTCTATAAAACACAACATACAGAATGTCTTAAATTACAAAGTACTATCTTGATGTATTTCATGATATTATTCCTGGCTCAAGACTGCTGGCTGCAGGGGTCTTTGAGTGACGTTCTTTGCTAATGACACATTGCTCTCTTCATTAAATGGTATTAAGTGGATAACGAGGAGGCCTAGGCCCCGGTTGTTTGGAGGCTGGATAACGCTATCCACTGGATAAATTGCTATCAAGTTAAATAATGCACACAGGAAATACATGTAATGGAGAGTGCAAAAACACTCTACGTCTAGTATGAGTTGCCTGAGGTCCAGCTTCTTGACTGCTCTTCACACAGTCTTACCAACAGCATCATAACTCAATGTTGCAACTTTAGTTGAAAGCATGAATCATTCCTTTAACTTTAACATTAACAATGAAAAATGGGGCAGTAACTTAAGTTAACATTTTACACTCCATGGGCATGCATCATTGAATCACAATGCATGTTTACGTACACTGAGTTTGATAGCATGGCTTTGCTCGGTTAAATGTTATTAACTTAAAGTTTTTTAATTAAAGCAATTAGGTGAAAAAAAACTGCAATTTACCCTTAGCTTAGAGTTGGTGCATATTCCTTTAAGGACTTTCAACATTGCCACAGTCTGTTCATTTGATCCACTGTTTAACAAGGACACCACTCTGGGTAATTCACCTGCACAAGAAGTCATGATCAGAATATCAACTGAATGCTAATGGTTCTCAGTATCGGGACTATGCATACATACAAGGTATGTCTTTGACTGCAACTTCTGTTGGAAAGGTTTGAAATGAATCGTCCAACTGAGTTTCACATACTGCTTGGGATAATATGTGATTTTCTCATGCAGCTTTATAATAATCAAAGTTCATCTAATTGATTGTCCAGATGAAGGTGTAGCTCTGAAAAGACTTATTTGGTGGCTGATGTTTTGACAAACTGAGCAAAAGTTTTCTTCAGAGTCCATTAGTTCTGAAAATGATTGGTCAATGTCAATGGTAAATGTGATGCTAATCGTTGTTTGCAAGACCTGTGTAAAGTTTTTTATTGATCAGTTCTAGTAACTTTCAATATGTCTATTTCTAGTCAAATTCAGTTTTTCTGTTTGAGATTCATCTGTCAATTTTGTTTATGTCATAAATCAGTCCATTGTAAGGAGGCGGTTAAGGTGCTGGCATAAAACTGACCCTCACCCCAAAGATTGCACTAGTCTAGATGAGCTACTGAAACTCCTGGATTCAAACCATATATTATGTTAAAGAAGTTAAATAAACATTATTACTTGTGTTTGTAAACATTTATTTATTAGTTCTCCTGCCTTTGACCGTTTGTATAATATGGAATGAGCCATTTTGTGCAATTTTTTCTGCACTCTTCAAACAAAAATCCTAACCACATAAATGACGGATCGAAACACCTTTTTGAATTTTATTATATTAAAACTGTCTCCAACAGTTCCCGTAAGACCTTAACCAAAATTGTTGGATTGCCCATGCTAATCTCAATTAGTATCACCCAACTAATGGACTAATGCAAATCCTGCATTTTGATTGGCTACGCTACTAGGGGACTATTAGTAATAGTCATCGAGTAGCGAAATTGGCGCCATCGAGCGTGACGCTTTCTTTCGTTTTATTCCCAAATAAATATGTTTTCAACTTGCTTTTGCTAACTTTATTATTACCTTTTCTGTCCGACTAGTTGGATGATACTAAAACAATTAGACCCTTCGCCCTCAAGGGCCACGGGTCTAATTGTTAAATATTCATACATAGGCAGAAGAGTGCAAGGGGGTGCTTCCAGTTTAGGCTGTTTTCAAAAACGGATTTACACCAGTATTGAAAATTCAAGTGATTTAGACAACACTACTGCTCTGAAAGGTACAATTTATTCTGATCAGCTCTCCATTGTGGAGCTTCTAACCTCCTCTGAATATCCTCTGTGCTCCTGGCTCATCATTGGCTAAAATCACAAGATTCTTCACTGCCTAGAAACACATGAAAAGAAGCAATACAATTTAATAAATTAACTGCTTTCCTTTTAGTTATGCACATCATACTGTACATGAGCAAAGTCATGTAACTTTTTAAATGCAATAATAATGCTACTTTGCATTTACTCTGTGTTGTTTGCTATCAAACATCGAGGGTAAAATCTAAACCTGCACACTCCTAACTGATATCCAGTACTGCATTCAAATACATCTGTTGATCATGTCATAGTACCAATTGTCAAGTCATTTAGCAAAGATCTATGCCAATCTAAAAAAACACGATGTGGGGAATCACTGTGAAAAAAAAATAATCATGTCTGTCAACCCATACTTGCATTCTCTTCTCTTCACCATCCTCATTATTGAAAAGAGAAGTAAACATCTCATCCACAAGACCATCAGTGGTGCGACATCGATCAGTCTACAATTGAAAAGTATAAGTTAATAATTGTGACAGACCATACAAGCAGAAGTTACATGTACATGTACAAAGTACAGTGTAAAGGTTTATGAAACAACAGCCGTACATGCACAGATTATGTAACCTCTTACTAACCAAGCGCAAGGCCCTGCACACTGGGGAATATTGACCTGAGCTTGTGGCAGAACAGATCGAGTGCAGCAAGGTCCATACAAAAATGACTGAGGGCCAATTATTCCAAGACTGAGTATGGTTCAAACAAGCTAGGTTAGTTACTAGGCCTTGACTTTTCTGCCTTTGAAAAGCAAAAAAATAAAAGCCTTATAGGCGAATCTTTGCTGACATCATTGTTTACATTTTTCCTCATTAACATATGACTTTGCGCTTAGAAGGCATCATGCTAGACACGATTTTACTAGAAAAACTTAAAGAGCTTGTGAAACTTAGTGGTGAAATTTTTGGCTCTTTCGGTGTAATATTCAAGGAGAAATTGGCTTTCAAAAACATCAAAATTTCTGTGCGGCAAAAGCGCTAATGAGCTCATACATTCTTTGTAAACTTTTGAACTTTTAAACCCTTGTCACACAAAAAATACTCAATACATCGCGCTCAAATTCCTTGGGACAGTTAATCGTGCTGTGCCCTTTCAATATTCAGTATTAATCTCTTTGTAGCTCCATCAGAAACTGTATCGCTTATGGTAACAAGACAAATATTGTAAACAAAGATTCGCCTATAATCATTTCCATGCATGGCAAAATCCCAGCCAAGGATTTACCACAAGACTACATTGTACCTTGCCATATAATAAATGTCTTTATTATCCAGCTCCACTCTGCAGAGTACAAGTTACATGTACCTTATTACATGAAATTTTGGTGGCACGTTTCTTTCACAATTTTGAAGTGGGCATATATCATGACACTTAAATTCTGCAATTTTGCGAAAATTATGTATTTTGAATCACTTTAACTTCGCTTTTTCAAATAACACAAGTAACTTCCTTGGCAATGTTACTTAAACATGTCCTTGAATTTAGTAAACCGACTTTGTCAAAGATACAGTTTAACGTCAAAAGTAACAAAACAGAGGGACTATATGTTGACAATAACATTAACATAATATTAGTCGAAACTTAATTTCCACATCATGTTATGTTTGCAACACTTATTGTTTGCATCACTTTAGTTTCACATCTTTTTTAAACTTGCAAAATTCTTGAAATTAACGTGTCGCGGAAAATTTCATTGTATAAGGTACTAGAATACTGTACTGACAATAAGGCATTCTGACTGGCTCATTTTAGTTAGTATACCGGTAATATATTTAATAATTTACCTTTGCTTGAAGCTGTGCACCAAGCCTTTTAAGGGTCTCCTGTACCACAGTATTCTACAGGGTAATGTAGTTAGAAAATAAATATCCATCTACACACAAGATAACGTAATAAAAAGTACACATACATACTACTACCACATGGGTAGCCTGCAACTACTAGGCTCTTCGCATTGCAAGAAAGGAGGAGAGGAAAGTGGACTTCTTCCCTTTTTCCTTTCCTGCTTTCTTTCCCTGTGAAAGGCCTGCTTGCAAGCTACAACATGGGAGGCCTGCGTGGTGACCTTATGGTTAGCATGCTGGACTCTGGATTAAACAGTCTGTATTTTTAATATTTAAACTCCACGATGGGGTCATTGCATTGTGTTCTTGGGGAAGATACGTTATTCACACAGTGCTTCTCTCCATTTAAATGTACATGTGTAACAGCAAATTTAATTTCTGGAAGGGGGGGGGGAGTAACCCTGTAACAGACTTCACTTACATGTACAGTCTACAGCAACCCATCCAGCCAGGAGTAGAAGAAATACTATTAGTTGCTTTATGTAGGGTTCCAAATCAGGAATATCCATGGCAATGCGATCCCCCTGACACAGACTTGCTCACTACAACACCAAAACTTTCAAGTGATCACAGCAGCACTGTAATAATAGCAGAGAGAGAGGGACCCTCTTTCCCTACATAACATTGCACTACAAAGAGTGGGCCAGCACTGGACTAATTTAGCAGTGCACAAATGTTTCTTTTTTGATCAGCTGATACCTTTGGTTCAATATGGATCAGTGTACGAGCATCACGGAATGCACTCTCCAGTCGACCAAGTTTTTCCTGTCCTTGACATCTCCTGAACAAGGCCTTAGAATCATTTGGTAAAATATTTAATGCTACATAGGAGAAAACAACAGCAGATAATTGTCAATTGAACATTAAACTGATAATTCTGTTCACATACTACATGTATTAATATATTAGCTTTGATCGTTCAATGTACCACCAAGTGCTGTTTATCGGTAATGATACAACATTGGTATCACATCAATGCCCAGCCATTGGTGAACTAAAAGGTTAACATTACATAGCAAAAGCACAACCTGTTAAAAAACATCCTTAATGCTTTACGTACAGTAAGTTGTTATAAATCAAAAGCAAGTTCAGTGACCCCCATTTTTTTTATTATTATTATTATCAAAAAATGTGATAAGTATGAAAAGATGCAACTTTTTACAAAGTTTAAAACAAATTATACAAAGGACGAAGTTCAAAGCCAAACTTTAATTTTTCGAAAATTTAGGGTGGCTCTGTACTCCCACCCTCTGTTTACAAATTTGAGGATCTGGTTTTTCATGATAGTTTTTCCTTTGTCTATTTAGTAGAACAAGAAGATCTGTTAGATCTTATAACCGCGCATTTAAAATTTAACTGTTTTCTTAGTACTACAGTCGCAACGCAGTGCATATTCCAAAGCAATCTTTGATGATTCATTGATTACTGTAGACATCACAGCACTTAATCAACACAAACTCTATTATCGCACCATCAGTCGTAGCCGTTGTGACATCTCCGATGACGTAATAGTCTTAATCTGGAACTTTCTTCGGGATATGTATGGTCATGAAGATACGAACACTATTACAAACCGCTTTCTTTCTTTAAAGTCACGATTAAATTTAATTGTTTTTTTCCCTTGAGTTAAGGGTTAGCAAAGAAGTCACACGAGTCACATAATTCAAGAATTGCGTTATCTACGGCTATCTTTACTACGGTGGTTATTTCCCTATCAATGACGTAATCTTTGCACGTTCTGACACGTTCTTTTCTTGGCTTGCAAATATTCAATTTTCCTTCCGATCTATGAACTCGCGGCGATGTAACAGTCAAAGGATTTACTTCATTTGCCTAAAACCACAAGAAATACTCGCAAAATTACAAATAAATTAATGACCGTCGCTTCTGCCGAAATAAACTTGTAAAGTAAACACGATCTTATTTGTCACGTAGCAAAAGTGAAAGCTGCAACGTCAGCGCATTCCATGGCTGACGTAATACCTTTTTTCAGCGTATTTATTATTCCCTTTAAATCCAACGCTTTGATAAAACAAAAAGAAAATATATTTTACCCACAAAAAGAAAACAATATCCGTAAAATTGTCCGTGTATTTATGTTTTAACAGCTTCTGGCGGAAAAACATCACACGTTGCGTGACTCAAAGTTTGGCCGAGCAGAGGTCTGTGTCTGGTCACCGACAAAAAAAAAAAAATAATAATAATAAACCACGGGTAAACCTAGAACCGCGCTCGGCCCATGGCCGCGCGGTTAATAAGAATCAAACTATGAAACCAATGTACTTTGAAAAATGAAAGAAACAACAAGAAAGACACTAGGAACTAGAAGAACACTGGGAATAAGAAGTAAGACATTTGGAATCCCAATTTCTCCTAGGGAAAAGACACTAGTGGTAAATTCAAGAAATTGGGAGCAGGGACCAAGTTAAGAGTTAATTTTAACAGTGAAACTAACACAAGGCAAGTTGACAGGAGGTTCAAGAAATCAAGATTGTACAACTGCATGCATGCAATCAATTTTTTCTAGTTTTTTGGAGAGACAAAGTCCATGGGGAACTCTAATAAATTAATATTAAGTACATACAATTTAGTACATAGTTTATTGATTTAGTTTATTATTCTTACATTCTGTTGCATCATTTACAGCCTCTTCATACTTTTCCTTAGAGATAAATGAAAACAAAAAGCATACATATATATTAATTATACATTCAACTAGAAAATGGAAAAAAGACGTGCCTGAAAAAAAAAAAAAATTTTAAGACAATTTATCTAAGTAATTCTTGCATGAAACTGAGAGCTCTGTGCATATTTTTTTGTAAATTATACATGTCCTACGCTATTAGTAATAAGCAGAGTGGGTCTGATCACATGTACCAAATGTAGGAAAAAAGCAAAGGTTGATCTTTAAAAGAAAAAATAATTTTCCCTGGAGAAATTCAGTGAGATTTTCAAGATTATCGTTAGTACAACTTATAAAGAACATAACAATGATAAATAACTCACAAGTTTTAAATAGCAAGCTGCTCTGTTCTTTAGAATCACTCCTCTATCTTTCAGTTTTTCTTTATCCTTGTCATCTTTAGGGAGCAATTTTAATGCTTGAGCGTAGCATGCTGCTGCTAACTCATACTTTTCGTCTTTGAAATGTGCATTTCCCTCTGACTTGAGGTCAAGAGCACTCTTCTGGTCTGGATCCTGTTCAACAAAAAAGGTATAATTAAAAATACATTTGAAATACCTGATTCTAAATCAGTATGTTATTTCAAGCTGTGCCCATAACAAGAGGTAAGGTCTGCACTCCAGCTAAATGGCCCATCAGGCCAGAGCTAATCTTTAGTTTCCATAGTATAAAACGACTTAGAGTATTTCTACTGACACCCCATCCAGATGGGATGTTAGTCTACTGGTACTCATT
Source organism: Orbicella franksi (assembly GCF_964199315.1). Classification (NCBI taxonomy): domain Eukaryota; kingdom Metazoa; phylum Cnidaria; class Anthozoa; order Scleractinia; family Merulinidae; genus Orbicella; species Orbicella franksi. Next base: position 13,986,084 of record NC_138152.1, on the reverse strand, counting down.
TAGACCCCTGGCTTGAGAGAAGCACTTTGATTGAGAGTAAAGTGTCTTGCCCAAGGATACAACACAATGATCCCAGCAGGACAATGACCTTGTCTACTTTACATGTACTTGACCCAGAGACTAACACACTAAACCCTGACAATGGTTTACAGGTACTAATCAAGATACATAATCAAACATTAAAATAATTACAATATTGACATTTGTCCCATGGGTGAGGAATTTGGAGTCTTCTAGAAGTTCCTACAAATGAGCTAGCGACACTGTGGGGTAGTTGCTTCATTTTTTGCACAAATGTCCAGACGTGGGGAGGGGGGAAGGTTGGAATTGATGAGGCTATTAATTACTCGGGGGCAGATCTAGGGGGATCGTGCAGGAGGTATGCACCCTCACTCCTCCCCCCCTCTTAAGATGAACCCTTCTTCTTTGTATTTGCTTTTAATTTTTTTTTTTTTTTTTTTTACCTCACTGGCCAGTTATGCCATTCCTTAGTGGTGCACCCGCTCCTAAGGAAAATTCTGGATCCGCCCATGTTACTGCTAGCGATTCTTACAATGAATGGGTGTGGTCATCTCCACTGATAGAAGTTTCTGGTCGGGGGGGGGGGGGAGTTAGATGTTACTCAAAGATATCTGGATCTTTAACAACGTTTTGTAATCTAACGTCTCAAATATTTCATAACTGAAACACTGATAAGGTATTTGTAAGACATCGATCTACCAACCACATGAGCTTAACTGTCTTGTAGTTGCACGTGAAAGCTACAGACCGACAAGTCATATAAACAGTCATACATTACCAGATATCTGTTCTGTCTTCACAATTCTAATCTTTTATATACAGACACAAAACTAAACACAATACCTTCTCCATTTACTCCTTCATGTATCTGCTAGGTTTATAAGACAACATCTTCAAACGAAAACAGTTTTTCAACTCCGTGAACTTTTTTCCGAATGCACTTCAAGCTGCTTCAAGCTCTCATTCACCTCGTCTTGAGCCCTCGGGTTCCAAAGAATGTACTGCGGTTTATCTTTTAATTATGCGCAAGATGTTTGTTTACATCAAGATGACTCAAGATGGCTGCAGACGGTGAAGAAATGGCTGAAAGTCCCGTTTCTTTAAAAGGCTTCGAGCTCAGGAGTCCGACATCATTTATCAACTCACCATTAGCTTTTACCAAGGATATAACACGAGTTCCTCTTCAAAGAATCCGATGCGGGAAACTTGACATTAGAAACGAAGAGCGCTGGCTGGAATATGAACCGCTGTCAAGAAACTTGAAGTTCCTTTACAAAGATAGAAAGCACTTCGATCATGAATACTGCACTTTCCTTAACTGTCAACAGATCTCCGCAGCGGATCTGCGCGTCAGTGCAAAGTTCGGTTACCTCGATGCAATGACAGGAACGCTTACTGTTGAGTGCCAAGAGCTCGTCGAAATCGACGGTCCTCATCACAGGGGGAGTTCTGCGTCGTCGAGAAGTTACGTTCTGGAGGCGACTTTTCACGTCAACTACACTGGCCAAGTCAGGGATATACTTCGTTCTTTGCGGCACGCAAAGCTAGTGGAGTCTGCATCAGATTGTGAAACAGTCCCGGGGAAAGGCGCGACACGGGGAGTGGCCGACATAGCCATGCCTTGTAGTGAGAAGAAACTACGAGAGGGGCTTCCTGATTGGACACCGTACATTCCTCATCGAGTATACACGCCAGCTGTGCGCAAACTAATCGAATCAGTGATCACGCTGTACACGATCTTTTCCATCTTGTGGGCCGTGTGGCAACTGTACCGCCATGTTGATTTCATAAGAGCTTATGTTCAGCCCATCATCGACACTCTAAAGTACCATGTCGAACTCATGGACAAGTGCATCCAGTTTTTAAACAGTTTGTTTGAGGAGATGACTAAACAGTGGCTTGCATACATCAAACCAGGATATGTCATCTTATCTTCATTTGCATCGCCCCTGATTGCTGTTGGACGAGAAATGTGGACTGCATTTGTGAGCATGTCAGCAGCATTTGCACTGTTTTTTCAGCCCCTTTACCACGTTTTTGAGCCTCTCTTTAAAGTAATATACATGGTATTTATAAAGACACCATACACAATCTTCCAGCCGGCTTTCGCTGTGGGAGTAAAATGTTGTTCCCTGTGTTACGATACTGTGTTTTGTCATGTTGTCTTATCACAGCTTAATCGCATCAGAGGTTCACTTGGTTGGTTGGTGGAAATTCTTGAAAAGAGCATGAAACTTGATCCTTTAAAAGCCCAGCTTGTTCTGATGAGATCAACTGTAATCAACAGTGGCAAAGCCCTGAGTCTTGGCCTGGTGTACATATTTAAAAGCATTGAACGAAGAGTGTGGTTGATGATTGCTAGGCCAGTCGACAATAAAGATGATTGAAGTCTTCAGAAAAACGGTTATTGAAAAGGGCGCTATCTGTTTTAGGTGTGTTGATGAAATGCATCATATACTGTGCAGTACGTTTAAAAGTGTTATTGCAAGGTTGTTTGGAATATGAGGAAAGTTTTTCCTAAAATACCAGGATCTCTCCAAATCTGTAGATCTATGACCAGAGACTTTGGCAAAATTATTTAATATCTTATGGCAGGGAAACCAGTTGACATTATTTTCAAAGATGTTTAAATTTTCATTTTAAAGTATTGAATTTACATTGTTCTATGCTCATCTAAGTTCGAATTTTGTATGTAGAGTAATAACCCTTTCAGTACCAGAGTCATACCATACATGTGTCCTGCATGTTCAGCGATGAAGTAAAAACTGCATGTATACAGAAGTACCTAGTTCATGTGATGCTGGTTGGGATATTTTTTTGTTCTATTTTTTCATTTAAGTGCACCTAGAAATGGAAGGGTTGATTCACTTATTTTTGAGTGAATTAAAAACAAAAAATCTCAAGGCCGGTTTGGTTCATTGAGGGACCATTATTTACTGACAGTGAGCAAATCTTGTAAGGAATGAATGTCAGTATGAACTAGCATAATGGTATGTCTCAGAGAGACCAGAAAAATGCTAGAAATTTTTTATGAATTAGACATTCTGTTTATGCAGACACCCTGTTGTGTCTGTCCTAAATAATGTGTTTATCTAACTATTATTGTCTATGAATGATCACAAGTAAAAACTATTGTAATATGTTAATTGGTCATGTTGCAATGGGTTTTAGCTGATATTTCTTGATATATTTTATTACAACATCATGGTGTGTTTTTTAATTATTTATATTACAAAAAAGTTATTTTGAAAAATTATCAGAGGTTTAAGGACAGTGAACTTATTATATTTTCACCTTCAAATTATGTATTACAAAATACTGAACAATATACAAGACAATATTTATGATGAAGATTTATTTAAATAGATTTTGATAACTTAGACTAGAAAATGTGATAGGCTAGGGCTGATTAACTTGAGAAGCTGTCAAAAAAATGACAGTCTACAAGTATGCTGTTTCCATTGTTCAATAGATTTAATAGTCTGGGATTGTTGACTGAACAGACAATGAACTCAGCTCTTGAAATTTTAAAATTGCTGGCCCTAAATGTTGTGGACAGAGATAAAATACACACTGATCTACATGTGCATGCATGGTTAAGATTGTTATTTAATCAAATTTATTTATGAGCATAATAACTTGTTAATATTCAGGAATCCAAATAAAATATTAAAAAGAATACAAATTATGATGTACGCTGATTCTTCAGTAAAGAGTAACTAAAGGTGACGCTCTGTAACAAAATTGTAACAACCAGTAAGCTTTCAAACGACAGCTTAGAGGGTGATGAAATAACAAGGAAGAACAAGACTTGTGTTGACATTCCAACGGTGAAGTACATACCTTTAGATATCGCTAAATAAAAAGGCTTGAAATTCTTGTGGGACGTGCATTTACACTCCTGATGTCTCCTAACAAGGCCACAAAGATACCCTTCTCTGCACCTCTCCCATCAGCTACACAAAAAGGACAACAAGCGAGAATTAACACCTACTGTCACTTGAAAAAGATGGGGATCTTTCGACACACCTCTGCCCCACCCGCACCTCTCCCTAGATCCCTCCCCCTTCAAACTCTTTCCAGGTCTTCGCGGACAAATGCCACCGAACCGTGGTGCGACCAGCGGTCACAACGAACAAAATTCAACATGGCGGCCAAGGTTCTTCCAACATGCGTTCGTCCATCGATAGCTGCTTTGCGGTTGTGTGGATCAAGTAAGAAAACTTGTACAATATAATCGACGTGCATCTGAATCAACTATTTTATCGAGGTCCAAAAATACAGCGGATGTCGGTCATTCTTTAATTGAGTTCTCTTTCGTTGGTTGCAACTCTGAAGCTATGAAGGGCGAATATTTGCAATGTAGATGTAAACGTAACTGTATGTAACGTACCCAAGATTCTTGTATTTCATTTTTTTTTTTTTTTAACAGGCGCTTTCAGATGTTTAGAAAGTGTTAACAGCAATCAGCGGTCTACAGAGGAATCCCGTTGCTTTCACTCTTCTGGTAAAGCACCAATCATCACAGTTTGTACCGCATTACTACATCCTCCCCCTCCCCCCCCCCCTCCCCCACTCCCCCGTCCCGCCGCCATCCATTGAAGGGTTCCCTGAAAAAAAAAACTTTAAAGAAATGTATGCCATTGCCTGAGAAACTCCATTACAATGTCAAAATGGAAGAAGATATCTCCCCCTCCCAATATCTTTTCACCCCTTTTTCCCCTCTGGATATCCAAGGTCCAGGGTTCATACAGGTCATGGAAAACCTGGAAAGTCATGGAATTTGTTATTTTCATTTTCCAGTCCTGGAAAGTCATGGAATTTAAGTGAAGGTCATGGAAAGTCATTGAGAAGCAATATGTTTGGCAAAAGATGTTTTAAAAATTGAAAAATAACAGACAAGGCAGAAACAGGCTTTGATTTCAGTAGAAATAGACACAAGCACACATTTTATGCATTATAATGCTGGAAAATATGTTAAATAAGTGATTGTTTTGATACTGCTGTGAGGTCCTCATTGGAGAGGGTTAGGGAGAGGCCATTCATTACAAGGGGGACTAGAAGCTGGGGGAGTGGGCATACTGAGGTGGCCCATTTTTCTATTGGAGAGAGCTAGAAGCTGGGGGAGGGAGGGGGTATATTGAACTAGTTTTCTATTGGAGGAGGCTAGAAGCAGAGGGAAGGAGTGGGTATAATGAGGTGGCCTCTTTTCTTTGAAGGGGGGTTAGAAGCTGGGGGAGGTGATATATTGAGGTGGCCTATTTTTTTCAAAATTTTAGGAGACATGTTTTTAGAGCTTTGGTCTTCTGGGTTGCCGGCAATGCTTACATATCATCCACTATTTTATTACAACACAGTTCTGACCAGTAGCATTTGATTTTAACCCAATTGAATTCATATCATTTCTATTATTTAATACAATAGCACTGGACATCTTGTTAGGCAACATTTTTATGACTTTTTTTACTAGTCTAAATGAAGCATTGTATTATTTATATCTGATGCTGTGATTAATAGTACTAGATCTTCTTCCTGTATTTAGATCAACTAAAATGGCTAAGGCCCAGTTCAGACATCAAACTTTTCATGAGCTGGATTTTATTTGAATTTGGACTGACCAAAATTATCAAAAGTACACCTGTTGATTCAAACATCAAACTTAATTCACGGAACTTTATTTAGTTTGAACCAAATTACATCAAAATGTCAGCAATAATATATTTTTAGGCAAAGTGCAAACTGTTTGTCAAATACGTTGTAACAATTTCTGCACTAGTTCAGCTTGTGAAAAGTTCAACGTCTGAATCAAAGCCATTCCAAAGCTGAAATTCCCAGCTGAACTAGGCGGGAAGAATGGCTGAGCCGTTTCAAATTCAAATAGCCGTTCTTAACTGATTCAGACACCAAACTTTTCATGTAATAAATTCAATGTATCAGGTTCGGCTCATGAAAAAGTCATTGTCTGAACTGGTCCTAAGAAAGTCTGACTACATGGCGTAATGCCAGAATCCCATTGGCTGTTCAAGAAATTAACCTGAACATGATTTATTTGGTTTCTTCCATGTAGCTTTTATGTTAAAAGCAAGATCAAGGAGGGAATGGAGGAAGGACAGACCACCAGCACTTACAAGGGTATTATTTCTGTGTAATATTGTTATTAATCAGACACAACTTTCACCCTGCCTCAGTTGTGTGATTGTCCAGGTGAGCATTTGGACAACCTTCAGTGCAGAATTATCTTCAAAGTCAAGTGAATAGTGCTTGTTAGTCACCTGTCCATTTAAACTGATTGGTCAGTTTACATGTAGCTGTGATGGTATTGGCTGTAAGATTGTGTAAAATTTTTCAACAGTCAAGAAATTAAAAGAAAGGAATAATTTTTCATGATGAATTTACATTTTAATGCCTTGTTGTTTTGTATCCTTTAGCTCACACCAGATCAATCAGAGGAGACTGAACCAAGAAAAGCATATGGTGGCCACAAAAAGGTCAAAGCCATCAAAATCAGTCATGGACTTTATGTGTGGAATTCTTTAGGTACACTGTACTTTGATTCTATAAACTAGATTAATCTTTGTTTTTGTTGCAAATATTTTTCTCAACAAACACTAAGGGCTTTTTTGAAACACTTCTCTCTAAACCCAAAGTTAAAGTTCACTATTGGATTTTAATCATTTCCCACTTAATGCTTCCAAATTCCATTGAATAAAAAGTTCCACTCCTTTTGTTGAAGAGTCCAGTGTTAAAAATGAGAAGGGTAATTATTATGTCTGGTACGTGCGAATTTGATACAGTAAGGTTTTCCAAATTTCCAGACAAGGCGACAAGTAACATCTACAATGGACCAGTGCCCCATTCAGGGAAGGGCGCATTTTTCCTAGCCGTTTCATCCAGTGACTGGCTAATGAAATAGGGTTTTTGCTACACTGATCAGTAGAAAAAGACTTTGCTCATCTTACTTGCCTAAAAACTTACATGTACATATAATGTACACCCACATGACTTCAAAAGTTCAAGACCAAGTGGCACACTGTGGCAGTTACTTGCATTTTCCCTTGATTTCCTGTGTTATTTCAATCACCTCAAGTGGCTTGTCATTTTGTATTTCATTTACGTTAACTTTGTTTCTGCAGATGTTGAATTTGAGTGTCCCATCTTAAAAGTGGTGCACAACAGAGCCAATAAAGACTTCAATGAAATGGGTGTCATGGTAAAAGGAACCATTGTTGAAGTGGATTCTAAACCTTTGAAGACCTGGTAAGCTATGGGTGTTTGTGCTGGTCTATTTCTTATGCTCAAGGGTGAGGTTGCTTGCAGGCTACCGCTACCCATTTAAACACCTGGGTGGGGAGAGGCACTGTGGGAGGAAAGCGTCTTGCTCAAGAACACAAAGCAATGATCTTGGCCAGGGTGTGAATCCGGACCACACAACCTGGAGACAAGTGCACTAACCATGAGGCCACTGCACCTCCTAAATTTATCTCTCTAATGGTGATAAAATGAACACGAAAAGATTAACCCAGGTCTTTTAATCCAGGGTGTGGGACACTAGAACGTCAGAGTCCAGTACAGAAACCAGGGAGTGTCATCTGCATGTAGAGGTAAAGGTTAAGTCTGCATGCGAGCCAAGTGGTTTCTGTAGCATGAAGCGACTAGGAGTATTTCTACTCCCCCCTGGATGGGATGCTAGTCCATCGCAGGGTTACCCCCAGCATTAAGTTCGCCGGTACCCATTTATACACCTGGGTAGAGAGAGGCACTGTGAGAGTAAAGTGTCTTGCCCAAGAACACAACACAATGTCCCCGGCCAGGGCTCGAACCCGGACCGCTCGATCCGGAGACAAGCGCACTAACCATGAGGCCACCGCGCCTCCCACAATGTAGAGAGCATGTAGAGAGTTACATGTAAACGCTCTACCTGCAGATGACACTTCCCGCCTGTCCAATGAAATTATTTTTTGTCACTTCTATTCTTTCACACTTTCCAGACTCTTTTCATGATCATTCAATTGACCTTCCATTTCAGGTATAGCTCATACTACAATAAGGAAGGGAAGTCAAATGAGGTAGAGTGCTCATACACTAAAATGGTGCGACGACCTTCTTGTATTTTACCTTGACAGCATTGCTAACAATATTTGCAACAAAAGTAAAGTCGCTTTTTGCGTTAGTTACCAGTTAGTGATTCAACAGACTGGCTGAAATCTGTCGAAACAAAAAAGATAATGAGTTCGGGCAGGAGCCATAATTGGGCTCCTGGTTCGGATGAACAACATGTACGTTATCTCAAGTCTCAAGGGAAACGAAAATTAGTCTGACATAGCAGAAGTTCGACATAGCCGATATAAACGTTTGAACTAAAAAGCATATCCAAAGAAAAATGATTAGACTTGTTTAATATTCATTACCCGACAAGTCGCTCGTTCGGCCAATTCGCGACCTTCACACCGCCGCTTCGCGGGCCTAAAACCTCGCTTAGCTATTCTACCCTGAAACTCATGAGGTCGACTTGTGGCAAGTGTAGAAAATGATTTGCGAGTAGGAAAAGTGGGGAATTCAATTTGCAACATAGCACGCGCGCTAGTCCTACCTAATTCCTATTGAGCCATCATGAACAAAATCTTTATGTACGCACGGCCGTGCTCAATAAAATGACGTGTGCAGTTTCATTTCAGCTGCAAAATTTCCGTCGAGTATAGTGCGAGTTCCTGTTGTTTAAGTTTCGGCAATGTGAAGATTATTCTGAACAATCCAAACCCTACTTCGAGCCTTTGACTTTTGCCGAGCTAAGATGTTTACTTAAACTTGAGTATTTGAACTTTGTTTACAATTCTACATTTTCATTGAGTATTTTTGACTTTGTTTGCCTACATTTTCATTATAATGAAATCGAAGAAGCGAATTTTTCTTTGACAATTTTAGAAACCAAGTTAAGCGATTTCGTTCAACTGATTATGGCGTGTTAGGATCCGAATGGCCTTTGTTTTCCTTCACCGTGCATTGTGAGAACTTCGTAGTTTATCACAAATAAAACATGTTTTAGCGCCCAATATGCGCGTTGTCGCCATGTTATAAAAAAATTGGTTCATGCTTCTAGCTGTGCATATATCGAGTTATGGATGCACTTGGAAAGTTTGGAGAGCACTCGCGAAGCTAGCGTTGCTCTCGGCTATCGCCTCGAGCAACTCTTACGCTTCTTTCTTGCTCTCCAAAGTCCAAACTTCCCGTGTGAATCCATAACTCGATATACGAACGCTAAACATGGACCATTTTTTTAATAACGGTCGGAGTTTGAGATAACGGAGTTCGAGATAACGGCGGTCGACTGTAGAATTATTATCCGGGATCACTCAGTAGAGAACGTACAAGACGAGTACAGATACCCCCATGGTATTTGTGCTCTAGGTTTGATAGAGCACTTAAACGGGTCGGTTTGAGCTGTTTAAGGAGATTCGCTTAGTCCTTTGTTGTTGTTGTTTTTGTGGTTGATGCTTCGTTCTTTTTTGTTTCTTTCGTTTTGTTTTGTTTTGTTTTCTCCCTTTCTCTTGTTAATTTTTCTTTCCTTTGTGATCCTCGACCAGGCAAATTCTTCGTTGGAGCCTCTTCTACCGTACTTGGATAGTGGAAAACTTTACGGTAAGCACACAATTCGCCCATTGGCAACATGGTAAACTGTCAGACACGACTAGCCGTAATTTCACCGTCCTATCTGGCCGCTTTCTCCCGAGAAATACGTCTGCCAGAACCGACGAGTCGCCAATGCGCGCCATCAGTCCAGTGACTATAATTTAATAATCCTCCTCATTTTAAGCGATTTCTTCGTTGCTACTTGGTGGGTTTTATCACGGTGCATGTATTGGAATTGATCGCCTCAAAAATGGATTCGAGAGTTCGAACTCGTTACTAGTAAACTGAAAAGAAATTCGAGAGCCGCAACTAAGATTGTCCATCATCCGAAGTTATTGCTCCTTGGTTTTTTGGTATATTACCTCAGAGATTCAGAATCGAATTTGATGTCGCATCACGTCGATATCCCTGTAAAGAATTGATGGTGTACTTTGTTCTCTAAAGGAGAAAATAGATGTTAACAACTCTAGCCACTGTAGAACAATGTATTCCAAGTATTGCTGAAGTAGCTCTAAAGACAGTCGCATAGTTTGTTGGGGGTGGGAGGGGGGGGGGGCGGGATTACCTCACGCTTCCAGTTACTCTGCTCTTCGGAATCCCGTACCTCTGTCTCCCGACTGTACCGTTTTCCGCCCTGCTCTGAACAGACTGAATGCCTCTAACGAATACCGCATGACGTAACCACGACGAAAGGGTGTACAATTTCATCGGAAGTAAGCCAGTTTCTGTTTTAGCCCTAGCGTGAATTTTCGCTGGCTCTGAGGTTTTGTCCAAAGCCTCGCAGGACGCTACGTGCAAGTCAAATGACATTGTTGGGTTATTGTTTGTAATGGTATTAGTACTTCTCTCTCACCTCCCGCCCTTTTCTCTCCTGTGTTCTGTGCCAACTTGTGCCCCTCTGCCCTCCCCCGCTCCCCCCATCCGTTCTCCTAGGTTCTCGCCCCCTGTCCCTATCCACTACTTTATCTGTTTAGACGTGCTTTGGTTTTAATTTTTTTCGCGCGCGAGTAAACGATCTCTGTAGAACGACTACATCCGCACGTCATAGTAAGGATTTTAACTCAGGATATGGGACACTAGAAGGTTAACGAATGAAATCAGAATATTTCTCACGTTTTGTTTGTGTTGCAGCTAAAATAACAACGCGCCCTGGCCAAGTTGGAGTGTGTAATGGCTATATCCTTGAAGGAGAGGAACTGGAAACTTTGTTCAATACACGTCAAGATTTAAAGTTGTCTCTGGAAAATAGCCCTGGAGCACAGTGACAGAGCAATTCGCCATTCAAGAGAACGATTTACTTTCATAAACTCTTCTCCTGTTACTGGGGAAGTTAAGTAGCAATAGTAAAGACTTATCTGACAAACTGATGCAGAGATACGATGTTTTTGTCAACTTTATAAACGCTGTAAATAGTTACAATGAAAGCAATATCAATATGAACACTGTTTTAGAGCAGGAGTTACTGTTTATTTCTTTTTCTTTAATGCCCCTCTTGTCCGAGACGGCAAGAAATCCCAACGTCTTTGTTGGCACAGGTAACGCGTCTTTATTTTCCATGAACTGTGGTGTCGCCAGGCGTTATGCAAGTTAAAATAATATCCCTAGAGTGTCGTGTTCCCCCGGATGAGATGCCTGTTCATCGCAAGGTTCACTCCCCCCCCCCCACCCCCTCGCAGAATTAAGTTCGTTGGTAAGCTTAGGTAGGTGGAGGGGCATTGTTGCTCAAGAAGGCAACACAATGACGCAGGCCTCCCTTACTCCTTCGTCACGCAACACATCTCTCCAAGCGACTGACTCTGACTCAAAACGCCATTGAATATTATCGAGGGAAGGGCGAGGGCTGATGGAAAGTAGGAAAAAAGGGGAAAAGAAGATTCCCTTACTCTCCTCTTCTTTTTCCCATGGACCCCCGTGTCCCGAGGAGTTTCATCCAGGCTTCCTCGACGGTCGCCCGACCATTCAGGATCTCTCAAAAGACGACTGGGGACGAATTGACTCCTCCGGGGAGAAGCGTTGCGTGACGATGCGTGCGTGACTGCAGTGAGGCCGGCTTGGTTTGAGGCCAGAACCCAAACTGCTCAGTCTAGGTGTCAATGCCACAAATTAGATAGGCAGTCTTGTGTAAACAAAATTTCATCTTTAATTAACTATTATTCAACTACCCATTACAGAACTCTTGTAAATGTTTTCAAGTTATAATCTTTTTACTAGCGTTAAATCTATTAACGATTAATCAAAATATAATATTTTCGTTACACTGTTGATTTATAAACAATTAACGTTGGATATAAATTACTTTTAACGACTAATTGAACCTGTCTGAACGGAAACCTTACGTTACATGATCCAATTTCAATGCCATTTTAGGATGCAAAAACCATAAACAAACAAAACCGCTCGAGCCATTTTCGTCGCAAGATCAGAGCTCCAATTCTCTATACTATTTTCCAAACATTTTTATAGTTCTGCTTGCGAGAATTTGGCTTTAAGCCAAACTATATTTCCCGAAATCCACAGCTCCTTTACTTTTATGGCAATAAAAACATGAAGGACCATTACGAAGAGAAGCTTACTATAGCTAGAACCAGTCTCACTCGACCCCACTCGATCTAGTCAAAAACTACTAGGTTGATTCCAGTCTGTTCGCTGTTTCGAGGACGCGGGAGAACTGGTACACGATGATTTCGGGATGATCAGTAAATAAAATCGAGTCTATGTGTAGCAACGTCGAACAAATTCATCCTGAGCAGAGGTAAAGATAACCTACTACGCCCACGCTCTTTGGGCTCGTCACGTTCCTTGGGAGGAAGATTGCGTGACAAGCCCAAAGAGCGTCTGCGTAGGGTGCAGATCTCCGATCCAATGGTCTTCCACATTGTGTAACATGTAAAACAACCAAACGCTTCATGGGGCCCAACTAAAGTGCGAGGCACTGGGGCCAAATCACCTTTTTTTTTTTTTTCTGTGTGATACACCCGTAATATAAGAATACACTTGTAACATAAAATTTTCACCTTGCAATCCTCCAATACAGACAAAACAAATTTGTATCCTTTAAGGTACAATATTGGCAGAAATTACTTCTGGTAAAAAGTTATTCACTTACAGTATAAATTTTAACCTTGCAATCTTCCAATACATACAAAAACATTTTTTTGTTCTTTTAAAGTACAAAATTGTCATGAATCACATCTGGTTAAAATGTCGTTTCTGTTAAGAATATTTTCTTCCGGGAATATGAAAAGTGACTAATTTGGAGGCTGTATGGGTATTCAAAAATAAATTCAAATAGCTCTGCTCTATATCTGGAACTTGTTAGTCTTCAAAAATATATTCAAAGAGCTTTCCTCTCGAATAAAATGCGAGTAGTTACTATGTTTTACATGTATACAAAAACTGAACCTTAGTTATAGAGCATTACTTCCAAGTCACTTTCAATTTTCTCTCTACAGACAAACTTGGTAAATGTGTGACAACCATTGAGTACAAAACAAATTATGACCCTTAATGAACAACCCGTGTAAAGAAGTGTAAAGTGACACGCATGCGCGGACTATAACGCGAAATCTTAACTGGCGCTAAACTTTCACGGCGCCATCTAAAATGACGGGAATCCAAAATGGCGGGAAATATCTAAAATGGTTCCACTAACAAAAAGATGGTGTCGTGCGCAGTTTATGGCACTTTGTATATAAACTCAAAACACAAGTTAGGAAGCTCTTGCTGAGGACAATTTCAGATGTCATTCTCAACTCAAAAGATAAGCGTTTTTGGTCTTTAACAAGTCTCTGGTGAAGTTCCTCGTACATGTGACAAGTATGAGTGTCTGCTCAGTCCTTTAACACGCTCATGAACGCGTTCAGTTGTACGTCTTGATAACAGAGACGATACATCTTCTGCAAATGGCGCAAACGCGTTCATCAAGCCTCATCTGAAGGGCGCACTGGTAACAGTATCTGTGACCGCACACAAGGGTGGCGTCCTTTGGACGATCCATACAGATATCACACTTGTTGGAAAGTTTGGGTGGGTCGGGGTCGTCCATGCTCCCTGAATTCTTCTCCAGGATAACAGGGCTGGAACTGGAATAATTGAACTGTTCCTCATTGACAACCTTGCCTTCATGTTGCGCGTCGAACGAACCGTCGTTAGTTTGTTCAACGTTTTCAAGGAATTCGTCCTCGTTCACTTCCTGTTCTGGACTGTGGTGACTATAATAGTCGTCGTTAGTCTCATCATACATCTCCAGCGTTGCGTATTCGTCGGCTTGTAAGCTGTCAGCGATCAGTTTATCACTCACGATCTGCAGTTGCTCCACGGTAGCTTTGGGTTTCTCCTCCAAGATCCAGGGTCCTTTCTGTGTGGTGCTCTTGGTCGTCCAGACCTGAGGTGCGTTTGGAGTATCGCGCTTTGGTCTCCCTGCTTTTGGCACCTTAGTGATCCGCCCTTGCTCAGGGGACCCAAGAGCCGGCCAAGCTTCCTCCAAAGTTTCCTCAGTCAAACAGTTCTTAAGTAAACAGTCGTTGACAAATTCCTCGGTTTCTGGAGATTTGGTTTTCTCTAGGATGGCCGCGTAAGAATTTGGATTCCGCGGTTTCGGTTCTTCGTCCACAGGTTGGGGACTGGATGATGCCTTCTTCGGACACTCGAGATACCTATACGACGGGTGCCGAAGCTGGCAACGATCCCCGCGGTGGCAGACACCCCAGATCATAAAGGTAGGGCAGATGTTGTCCCGTATATCCAAAAAACTCTCCTCGCTTTCTTTGTCTTCCTCGGCGAATTCCCGCTGCTGTTCCTTCTCAATCTTTTCTCTCCATTCACGGCCGAAGAGACCGTTCACACGAGATTTGTTCCTACGTTTGCCGCAGTTCTCTCGCCTGGTGAAATCGTGGAAACGTAAGCTTTCGAACGGTCTCTCCGGCATTCTAACGGGGCACTTGGGATTGGCGATTCTCTCGCGTACCGCCGGGTCTATCACAACGTGACCGTCTGAAGTAGTCTGTATTTCTTGAACTGGCGCGGGACTAAACTCGACAGTTTGTCTACGTGACTCCACGTCTTTAGCAGTTTCCGCGGAAATGTTTTCCTGCGCTTTCAGCATTCCAGTGTCGGGGACCCGCTCACAAGGTACATTGGTATTCCCGTCATCCATCGTTCTTATGCGATCTACTTGAAATATCAAACATCAGGTTAATGTCATGACATGTCCCTGCGAGTAAAGGCAAGTCTTACTCAAGCTCGAAAATCAAATTCTCCCCACTGTTCATTGTATACTGTACATCGAATTGTGAACATCGCGACTTAATAAGGCCGGCCAAATTTTTGAGGGGGGAGGTGGGAATGTGGTTGAGCAATTTCTAGAAAATTTCCTGCACAACAGAAACTGTTGAGAAAAAACTTTTGCAAGGGAAGCCATGGGGAAAAAGTCGGGCAAGTGCTCCCTACTATCCAGGTTCTGTGTTTGACTTAGAAAAATTATTCTTACACAAACCGTGTTATACACCAAAAAAAAAAATGCACAACCCTAAAGGAGGTGGGAAAAAAATTCATGTCCCAGGAATTTACCCAAACCGCCCCCTACCGCCCGCCCCACCCCTCAAAAAAGTGAGCGCTCTTAACGAAAAACCTGCCATTGCGCTGGCTTGGAAAGACAGCGCAGCCCCATTCAACGGTCGAAAGAAACAAAACGTGGTCTCAAAATGCACATTAATTAATGGTAAGCCCGTTTCACGCTCACCTCAGGTTCTTTTTGGGAGGCCATGTTTCGTCAACTCGCGCCTAAGTAAAGACTGCTGTACACAATAGGTCTTCCGATTCTTAAACCTCGAGTGCATACAGACCAAAATCTTAAGAAAGAAGACGTGTTCCATTACTTTACAAGATGCAAATGGTCTATGACTTACCTGAGGAGGACAGTTCTGCTGAATTCGTGGCTGTTTCCTCCTCTTCGGGTTCATGTTCGGGATTTTCCGGCTCATCGGATTTGGTTCGGTTATCAGTCGGGCAAGGTCGCTGGTTTTCCAGAAGGTCTCTCCCTTCGAGATCCTTTTTAAATATGTGGTGGAAAGATCTTCGTCTGGGAGTAGTGTAACTACGCCTATGATTATCCTTCATCGGTTTGTTCCCGATTGCACCTGAGCTGCGGGTTAATTTCTCACATCCTCTCACGGAGACATCCTCGGGAAAATTACTAGGACTTCTGTTCTTTGCATATTCTTCGGTTGCTTCAACTCGGCTGGCATTCTCCTTACATTCTATTCCAGTAGCATCCTTCGTTACCTCGTTGGAGTAAGATCTACGCCTCTGCATTAAACTTACCGCTGGGTTACACCCTTGCGTTACACCAGCCTGCGTTACATCACTAGGACAGTTATCATCCCGGTTATGAGCATGACTCGGTCTGTTTCGATAGCACGGTGTTACGTCATCCCAGTGCACAGGGCTTGAACACGGACCACGTTTCAAAATCTTAACATGTTTGACTTCTTTGATTTTGCCGGAATCTTCACCAATGTCATTAACGTTCCTTGAATCAACAACTTTTTCAAGTCTCTTTCGATCTTTAAGTCCTTCTCTTAGACTACATGAAGATGGCTCAGGATTCTCACCTACTTCGTTCGCGCAGCTTGAAGAAACAATTTTGTTGGGCCTCTTTAGTATTCTAACTCCCTCACTGGGGTGGGAATTGTTACCGAGATGACATGACATGACTTCCTTAACTGTACTGGAAGATTCAGGATGTTCAACCCTGACATTACCACCCCTTGAAGGAACAACCTCTTCATGTGTCTTAGCATTTTTAACTTGTCCAGCTGTACTGTGCAGTTCGGGAGTGTCAATGCTATTAAGAATCCGTCTTGAATGGTTGTTTTCCGAGTCTACACGAGCAAAATTCCGGACGACATTGTTACGTCTCTTAGCATAGTACTTAACATTCTCAACAGAGTCAGCCGCGGCAGGAACTTCAACGTCGTTAACGCGTCGCGAAGGAGCGCTTCCTTTATCAGGACAACTGCTTCGAAGACCTTTGTTGCGTCTGTTACCGTACTTTTTCTGCTCAAATTGGCCAGGTATCTCTGGATTTTCACTGTCACTGGCATGTCCAGAAGAGCCGTTATCTAAACCATGACCTCTACTACCGGCACTTTTGTTGCGTCTCTTGGTTACCTTAACTTCTTCACTGACACCTTTCGTATCAGTGTTTTCTCTCGCTTCACTCGCGTCTTTTGATTCTTCACCATAATCTGAATCTTGTTTGCGAGGCTTCTTTTTCCGTACTCGTCGTTTTTTGACCTTATTTTCGCTTAAACTGTCACTTGACTTCTCCGGGATGCTATCGTCTTTCGTTCTTGAATCTTCATGTTCTTCAGCTGTCAAGAGATTAAAAAAAAGTGAACAGGGAAGTTAAACAAGTAAGCAATCTGTACACTCTCTCCTCCGTGAAGGCTTAAAGTAGTTCCGGGGGGTGGGTCCGCTGAGGACACTGAGCGATGTGAGTGCAGACGCAGGGTAATGTGAGGGGCGACAGCTCCCGATTGTTCTAATCGGCTATGTCCCTGCACTCATCACGCGATCTTTCTTTGGCGAAAAGATTACGTGACAAATGATAAGGACTTCTGCGTAGAAGGCACCTCGCACATTGGATTTCTGTAACGAATGTCCAGATCTCTGGAGAGGAGAGAGATCTGAACAAATTGTGTTTTGTACACGGTCAAGGCCGAAAAAGCGAACAAAAACATACAACAACAAAAAGCTTTATCAGGTTTCATAACCATTCCCCTCTCATGACCCGGATGGGATGCTAGTCTGTCAAGGCTTACCCCTTCCACCCAACCCCACTCCACACACACACACACAAACACTCCCCACTCCCCCCCCCGTATATTATAATTATAATTATAATTATAATTATGAATTTGTTGTGCGCAAATTCCATACGTATATGTTCAAATGCGCATTACAATTAAAATAGTTACATTAAAAAATGAACGTTACGCGCTAAAAGTGAAAATTACCGATTAAAAACTAAAATTCTAAAAAACTAAGTTATAGGTTAAAAATTACAAGCGTTAAAGCACAATTTATACCTAACTAAGTAACTAATTAACTAATATTATGACAATTTTCCAATACCCATTTATATACCTGCCTGGAAAGAGAAACTGGGAAAGTAAAATGATTTGCCCAACAACAAACTGAACCTCATGATTCTAGTCACTCTCAGGCTTGCATGTTAATTGGTCAAATAATGGGGGAAAGGATAAAAGTCAAGTCCTTTGGACATGTCAATAGGCGGATTGCACAAAATAATATGAAATAGAACTGACTACAAATTTAAAGAGTTTGCAGTTCTCAATCGAGAGCACATGGTTAAATATCAGGACTAGAAGTGACCATCCCAAAAACTACAAGGAGCTGGCCCAAAGGTTCCTAATCATGAAATCCTGGGTGCCCAGCACTTAAAGTTTATATAAAAAGTAAGTTTTTTCAGTCGCCTAAAGGCAAAAGTTAGTCACCTGTGGCACCCGGGCACTTCTAAAGCACAGCAAAGTCAATTAGAGCAATTATCACACATTATAGAGCAATTATCAAAGAAAATTCTTGCATCTTGCAGTATTAATTAGCTCTTATTAACCGAGCAGGAGGTCTGTACGAGAGAATCTTGACCGAGGTCGTGAGTACAGACCGAATGCAGTGAGGTCTATACACACGACCGAGGTCAAGATTTTCCCATACAGACAGACTAAATTCAGTTAATAAGATGCCTTTCATATGGCAAACAAGAGTAATTTAATTTGTTCAATGTAACTGGTTTGTAGCGAACTGACATTTCGCTTGTGAATGGCGATGAGCTGAACTTAATTCCGCCAAAGTTTGCTCCTCCTCTTTACTTTTCTTCTCATCAGGCTTTTTGGCACTTTGATAACTAAATGTTGTTAGAAGAAAATAGTCAATATTTTTGTACAAATTTTTAGTTTAACTTTGCAACTTTTTCACCGCAAAACATTACCGATGTAGATGTCGGTCTGGATGGGAAAATCTAGACCGCTTTCAATATCGATTTCAGCCAATCAAATTCGTGAATTTGGTAGTTTCCAGTCCTTGTGAGACACAGCCATATTAAATATTATGTTGCGTATTAAACTGTTTAAATCATTGCAAAAATCTTTTCCAACTTTTCTTATTCTGTGCCGGGATGAAAGGACTGTCAGTCAGTTCCACTCTGAAAGCAAAGTCAGTTTCACCAGAACTAGCTCTACCAACTGATGTCTACCATTTCACAAAATATGGATTCCACGTTGTTGTGCGTCTGTTCAGTAATAGATCACAGATGATGTTGAAATATGGTAATAACAAATATGTGACGCAAGAGCCATCAGGTGAGTGTGCCAGTGATGTTCTTATCGCATTTCGACATCCTCTGTGATTTATGCAAAATAAATTCAATTGACGTATATTATATAATCATGAGCCAACTTGTCTCGCCAGCCAGAAAGCATTGTTAGATGCTATTGTTAACCAACTAGTCAATACATTGTCATATTTAGCTTCATTGGATTCACTGGGCTTCCTTGCCTTATACACTGATATTTTGTAAATATATTTATAAAATTATGGCAAAAAAATAAGCAAAATAAAACAAACAAACTGTACTTACTCCTGGAGTTGGGTGAACTTTTTATCCCGTAGCAATGCTTGGTGAATTTCTGTCGACAAGTGTACATCAGTAAGGGTATAACAAACAGGATCAAGACTACCTTCAAAACAGAGGATGCTTCTACAAACTCAAAACTTTGAAGACCTAGCACATCAATGCCACTGAAAGACAACCAAAGAATTACATGTAAAGTAAGAAATAATAAATGAGGATCTTTGAAAGCACTGTCTGTCTTAGCCAATAATAAAATAATTTATTATGTGGCTACCTCGGAGAGCGGGCAAGATGAAACAAATCCTGTGCCGTGATTGGCTACCCAAGCAGGCAAGATGGGGCTACCTTGCCCGCTCGGGACTACCCGCTGTGTCCCGCAAGAAAAATTTCCCGAAAGCCATATAATAAATCCTTTATTGACCAAGCTTGTTCGGTCAAGATGACTGGATATTGGCCTTGTTCTTTTTTTGCAAGTTTATGGACCGAGACAGAGTCGAGGTCTATAAACTTCCAAGAACTTGGCCAATAACCAGCCATCTTGACCTCACACTTGGTCAATAACCCATACATGATAAAATATAGACATCTTATTACAAGTTCACTATTTCTGAACAGTGTCTCTCTAGCTAACTTTTTATATGCCTATGCCTAATTAGATACTTTTAATTACAAAACGTATGGCATTTGCCAATAGGGTGAGGGGGAAGGGAAATTATATGAAACACCAGGGCATGCAAACAAGAGCGAACAAGTCAAGTGGTATTGATCCACAAAGATAGGTTAACAAAAATTGACAGATTGAAATGCAATTTGCAATAAAATTCTGCAATGCTTGAAGCCCATTGTGAGCACTAATCAAAGTGCTGAGCCTTCCCCCCAGTCATGGGAGAAACCGGTTTTGACATTTCGATGGCAACGCAAGTGCTATAATTGCAGGATTTTTGCGGAGTTGGGCCATGCTATGCTGACGTCCCTGTCAACTTGCTTTTGTTTCGAAACCTTTTTTTAATGTCATTTTGATTTATCTTGTTATCCTACAGTTGTTGGATTTGTCATCCCTCACCCTCGGGGTATTTGTTAAGTGCCTCGCTCTGCATTCTCGCGGGTTCAGGTTTCCTCTAAAAAGGTTTTTTTTTCCTGACAGGCAGCAGGCACGTTGTTATTATCTGGACTTCTGTTAGTCTAATTTCACATATGTATCTTTTGATTTTTATTGATAAACACAAAGGGGGTCTGTTGCTTGCAGAATGCTGGGCTAACCACTGCAGACCATTATCCAGTGTAGCAGTTGTATCCAGTGCAACCGCCAATTCCCCTATTATTTTAACAAGTGACAAGTTTTGTTTAGTTTGTTGTCTGTTAGAGGGAAAGGGGGAAACAGGAAATTTTGGTCCATCTGCTATTTGAAAACAAACATTTATTTGCACTAAGCACATTCTATAACCTCTACGCATGAATCGGACTGATGTGATGGCTTAATATCAATTTATCATTGAAATGCTAGAAATTAGCGAAATATCAACTAAGATGACAGGTCATGAAGTTTTTCTTTCTGTCTAAGTTACGGAAAATATCAAGTTCTCAAAGCAAAATTATGTAAGTGTCATACATTCATACAATTTCTTTAAATTTCTTGGTCTTACATAACCTCCCTGACCCTCCAGGGAATTCCAATCATTTCTGTGGGGGCAGTATGGATATTTCTGGAACTGGACAATGTCAAAGAAAAACACTCGTCTCGGTCCTCAATGAAAATAGTACAGCAATGTAACAATATTAAGTACAAATGCAAATTAAACTTTCCTTCAATCAAGACAGCCCTGCATTACCATATCACCCCCCCCCCTCCCCCTTATTTTTCCCTGCCCTACACATGAACCATGTCTGATCCCTAGATCAGGTTTAGGACTTTTGTTCCAGAAAATAGTCATACCCCTTCCATTTGTTTGACACCCCCCCCCCCCCCACCCTCCCTTATTTCTCTATGAATTATTGTTCTAATTGCCCTCCTCTCTTTCCCTTGGAACAATCCCGAGGGGACAGAACATACAAAAACACTGAAGTTCTTTCTGGATATATAAGCAGGGCTGCAAATAATTTTTTTTCACTTGAAAGGACATATATGTCCTACTAAATTAAGACATCATCTTGGTCGGACTAAACAAAATTGTGGTCGGACAGATTTTTATTCATTGTTGCCGTAAAATGATTTACAATCAAAAAATTGTCAGGACATCATGTCCGACCCCACGTGGGATTTCGTCGGCAATGAGAAAATTGTGGTCGGCCAATGTCCAATGACCGACTGTTATTTGCAGCCCTGTATAAGCAACTCTGCTGATGTTATTGCTCCAGTACAAGAAAGAAAGAAAATTGAGGATGACAATATGCAAGCAAGGCACAAACAGGAAAACTTTTCTATGCAGATCTGTGGTAACGCAATACTATATAAGTTAAGTCTCATAAAGCTGCATAAAGCTTACAACATCCATTATTGTATGGTCACCCCAAAACGCAGACCTTGCAGACTGCAGACTGCAGACTGTGCAGACCGTGCAGCCTGAGTACTTTTTTTCTAACACTTGAGTCACTTTTTTCACTTCTAGTGACAAAATAGCGTTAAATATGCCCTAATGTTTGTTATTTATCCACAGGCGGCACAAACTCAACATCTGACTGTTGATTCACGCATTTAATAGACTCTCTATGGGAAATTCCCTTTACTGGTCCTGAATCTACTAAAATCAAGCATAAAAATATACTTCCATACATTCTGGGTGCAAATTGTGTCAATTATTGACAGGTTTGTAGTTCTATTTATTTTGTCCAATTTATTCTTGTTGTTGTCTTTTTTTTTTTTTTTTTTTTCAATTTTCTTAGTCTTTGTGCTCCTCTTAACTGATTCATGAAACAAAACAAGGACAGTGACTCTAAGCGACCTTGTCCCACAAATCGCTTTTGCTACACAAAGTACAGAATTGCCATATTAGACTAGGAGTATTCCCTCTTTCGCTTAGTTGAACATGACCATAAGTAAACCTCGAGGAAAAAAATGTTTGCATGAAATTTTCTCCTCAAGGTTTTATGCGTCATGCAGGATGGAGTAAGAGGGAAAGAAAAAGGAAAAGGGAAAGAGGGACCACTCATAGTCTAAATCGCCATAAAAACAAAGGTGCCATAAGGACAGATAAATTAACCATCGCATCAACTCATTGCAGCAACCATACTGCGCTGAGAATTTCAAATGCTACTCGGTTTTCTGTGATCTTTCCATGAGCTAGGCTTTTTTGGCGTGATCGCAGTCACACTCCAACAACCATTTGGAATTACATTTCGTATGGCAAGAGTAGAAAATGCACGTGTTACGTGTGACATAATACATCACCAGTGAAGTTTATTTCTACATTTTAAACCAGCTTTCATATTTAGGACTTAAGGGAGTTTCCCTTGCAAAATCTATAACACATCAATAGCCACATTACCACCGAGTTTGCATGGCCTGTGGATAACAAACACTCCGATATATAATTGAACAGAACCAAACAATATGTGAGTCAAAAGTAAATGCAAAAACAAGAATAAGAAAAAAAAACATACACAGTCTGCACAGTCTCTATGGTCTGCCCGGTCTGTGGTCTGCAGTCTGCGGTCTGCTTGGTCTGCGTTTTGGGGTGACCGATTATGGTACCGTAAATCCTCGAATTAGCACCCCCCCCCCCCTCAAATAAGCGCCCCCTTCGAATAAGCACCCCTCCCATCGGCCGAAATTTAAAATAAGCGCCCCACCTCAAATAAGCACCCCCTCCCCTCCCCTCTATTTTGTGGACAAGTAATGAGACAACAAAGGATGTATAGTACTCGTCATGTAGTATTAGATTCAGTATGTTGTTTCAGTTTGTGAAAACGTTTAGTGAACATGTTGAGCACTTTAAGTACAAATGGTGCCGCGATTTAAACTTTAGGATCAGCTTTTTATGCCAATAAACAGCTTATGTTGGTGTTTACGCACAGATGATGAATTAAAAAAATGATCATGTCAGGTCACAATTTGGAAAAATTAAATAAGCCCCCCCCCCCCCCCCCTCGAATAAGCGCCACTCTCGAATAAGCGCCCCCCATCTTCTCCTAAATTTGAAATAAGCTCCCGGGCGCTAATTCGAGGATTTACGGTATTTTGAAATCAAGTCCGTTGTATACCTTACAAATTATTATCACGAGGCTAAAGAGGGTTTCTTTTCTCAAAAGATGTACCCTTCAGGTTACACAAGAGGATAATAATTACAGATTACATATGCAAACTAAAATTTCAGCTGAACGCACGGCTGAGAGCACGCATGCAGAATAAAACTGAATAACAACAACAAGAAATCCAGCCGTGCATGTGTTGTACCAGCCACTTACTTTGCAAACAGTAGCACAACATTCCCTTCTGAAAAATTTTTCATTGAAACTTGTTTGTGAATAAAAATGAATTTGTCCAAACTGGCTTCGAAAGCTGTTAGAAGTCTCGTGCAAAGGTGGTAACGGCCGGGCAACGGTCGAAGCGCGCAGATACGACTTTCGCAAATGAGGTATGGATTATGCAGGACTCTACCTTTCAAGCTGTACGAATCAAGAGCTTCATTTTGAATAATTAATGAGAGTGATCTCCTCCAAAAATAATCTTACCTCCTTGTAACAATACAAATCTCTGAACAAAGTACCATTCGTACACTCCTCTATAAACACATCCCATATGGAACGGTTTGTTGTGACTGCTCGCAATGTTGTTTCCAGTTCCCCTGTTTTCCTCCGACGGATACTATCTTTGCGCAACTAGACCAACAATATGCAAGACTATCTCTCTCTTATATATGAAAGCTGCGCATTTTTTTTTTTATAATTTGTGAGATAAAAAAAAAAACAACAACAACAACCACGGACTGCGAACTTCACACCATCAGCGTGAAGACTCGTGCACCAGGAGAAAATATGCATGGGAATTTAGCAATTAACCTCGGCCCCTTCCCGGCCCTAGTACCCTGTTTTATATTTTATGATAAAAGTCGCCAAATTGAATTACATGTGTTTCTTGTTTTTGTTTTGATTTCTACAATGAGTTACATTCAGCGAGAACAAAAGTTCAATACGCAGCGCAAATTACTCTTAAGTCAGGCAGGAGGGGGAGAGATGACTTTTTATGGGCCCATACCAGAAAAAACACAACGTTTAAATTTCCAAACAAAACTAGAAAAAGATCAGTCCGTTGGCCGTCCACCTATCACCTCGTTAATTTCAGTTGATTTCAGTGACCTCTTCACAGGAGTCAGAATTCAAGAATGAAACAGAAAATGTTACGGTCTTGAAAATGTACTCCAAACAACGGCGACTGAACGTAAACAGAAAGGCCATACCCCTCCTGGACTTGACTTTCAAACTTTCGCCTAGATTTCGATTCCTAGTGTTGGAAAGAAATACCGTCTCTCTAGAATAATTGGATCTGTTCTATAAAAAACCGACTGTAATTGTTTCAGTTTCTGCCGGTATCAAGCAATATTGCTCGCTCACTATCGCTGAAAGCGTTTGGTCAGCACGGATTGATATAAACTGTGCTTTCAATTAACGCGTAACCGGATCCCAAGAACACGCGAGCAAATTCGTTAGTGGTCGATCATACCCTTTCTTCGAATAAAAGCAATACTGAGCTTTACATCAAGTCACTTTTCATAAATATCATCTTGTCGAAATAAATATAAGCGAGGAATATTTCGCTAAGAACCAATGATCCAGTTTGACACTACATCTATCTGTTGACTATAGCCTAGCCATACCTTTTGGAAGCTCCAATCAGCGAGGACGCCATCGTTTTCAGTTAGTTTGGCTAACTAAAAAAGGAACGTATGTAAATAAAGCTAAAAAGGACTTTGATACTAAAATAGGTTGCGCTCAACCATTCGCACAATAATTAATCAAGTCAATTTCACACATAACACATGTCACGCACTCCAGTGCCTTACGGTCAAATACTCCCCATGGTTATTTTGCCTGGTTTTCGCAAATTGCAAATGGAGAAACAAACGGTTCATTCATGAATGGCATCCGCGGGGCAATGATAAAAGCTATTTCTGTACATAAAGTGTAGACGTGTGGTCTGAAAGGCAAATTAATTACCAAGTTGCAACTGCTGTTTGCGAGGCAACCTGTAGCCTACGAACGCAGACGTATTTCCGGCTGTCGCTTGTCTCCGCCGAAAATAACCGGAAATACGTAGCCTAGACAACCTGTAGCTCGGCCACATATTCATAAATTATACCGGTAATCAGATCATCCCGGCGTGGGGAGGGCGGGGGTACTGCCATATATGGGCTATATACGTATGTACCGCTGTGAAGGGTATGGTTTTCATGCAGTATAAATCAGAGCGTTTGGATCTAGAATGGGATATCATTTTTCACGAAACTGATGACCAGTTGGTTGAAGACTTTATCTAGACTAAAAGGAAACCAGGAATTGCCACTCAAAAATAACAAAATGAAATCGGAAAGTTTAAATTTTTGCACCTCAGCCTCAACAGCGTCGATAGACGACTATCATAAAACACTACTGGATATTATTAACTGTCAAAAATCGGAATTCAGACGGAAATCGATGGTTTGAACACTGGTTACACTAGTATAGGGTGGCAAAATTCAGCTGAACTAGCTCTGGTATAGGCTAAGGGTTCCAGGGTCCCAGCGGCACATCTCCACCCAGAAATTCCTAAAGTACCCCCCCGGGCCCTATACCCAAACATGAGTAAAGTACCCCCCCGGGGGGTCTAGAGCTCAGGAACAAAGCAATCATGAGGTTCGTACGTTATGTTTTCTCGTGCAAACTTTTGTATTCTAAAATAACTAAATAACTTTCCTATGCATGTCCCTGTGCTGCCAACTTGCCGTCTCCGTTCACAGAGTTTACGAGCAGCGTTTACGGCAAACGGCAAGAAATTTCCCCCTGATCCTTTGCTTTCTTTTTCTCTAATTCTTGAATCAAAAATAGAAGAAATCTTTAACTCACAGAAAATACAAATATTCTCACGCCTGTCAGTAAGACAGACCACGTACCCAAGTTTTGCCATTAGCCCTTCAGTGAAGTATGGCGCTCTATAAATGATTTTTTTTTAGTTCAACCAAGGCGTCATGCATAATTTCTTGAGCTATCGCCTGTGAAACGAACCCACACCTGTGTTATAACTGAGCTCTCACGCAGGCTCTCATTGGTCGATGGGTGCGTTTAGATGAGAATATGTAAACACGGTTGTGACGTGTTAGATTCGCGTGTATTTTTGAGAATTATTTTATAAAAGCAATAGAGCACTTTTTCCATGTTTACATATATAGCCTCATTGATCCAAACTCACTGGGGACTGGGAGAATTTTCTAGAGTTATGCAAATCCTAGACTACGTACGTCTCGTGTTTGCATAACAGTCTCGAATTCTCCCAACCATTCCCGCGTTTAGATGAGGCTATGTAAACACGGAATAATTGTTCCATTGCTTTTTTTTTTTTTTTTTGCAACTCAACCTCCGTCGACGGCAGTTTGGAAAGACAAGAAACTGTACTCACTGCAGAAAATCTGTACTTGCTCCATAAAGGATGGTCCGATATGAATTTGACCACCGAAAGGTAGCGATTCTAATAATTTATGCTGATTACATGCAGCATAACCACCCGCAAACTACCCGTCAAATCATGCAAAAAATACAACGTTGAATTTTAAACAGCACCGGTCACTAAATAAACAGGAATTCTGCCTCAACTGACAAGACATCTGGTCTATCGGAGGCCGCGTATTCTTGTCCTCATGACGAACAAGAAGTGCTTCAAGCCATAGGATTCATTAACAAGTTTTGGTATGACTATATGATGTTACTTCTCCATCTGATTGTACTGATCTTGGGATATCATGAGCAAGGTAGATATTAACTGCTTTTACCAATATCTCTCATAGCTCACGCCAGAGAGTATACAACACTGCGAAAACAGACAATGTTTTTAGAAAAATTGAATTATTCAGTACATAATCGTATTTGTCTGATATTTTTGCACCTAAGTTTACCTCTTTTAGATAATATCATCTGAAAATGTATGATTTTTTTTTTTAAAAAAAATCATGAAAGTAAATAAAAAAACAAATATACGACGCAAAAAACCGTATAGCATTTTACCATTTGAAATGAAGTCAATAATGCTTGTAGAATTTAGTATACCAGGCAGATATCTTACTTATTAATTTTCTGTGATTGAAATAGGGCGACATCCAGTAAAGATATCTACTTTACGAGGGTTATATTACGAATCCGGATAACCCGATCTCAAGTATTCAATAGTGGCTCAAACACTCTCTCTCTCAGAGCTCAATTCCGTGTTGCCACGCATTTTGTTTCGATATTATTCCGAAAGAATTGTATGCTAAGTCAAGGAAATGTACATTTCTCATCACTATGACAACGTTATCACATGTTATGGTCAAATTAAGTATTGGTATCACTTTCGGTATCACTTAAAATATGGTTAAAAATTTCAGATTGTTGGATCACCCTACGCTGTAGCTGATAGCCAAAGACACTTTGCAGTAAGCGTTTGATATTTCTTTGCTAATCTATTGTGTTGATCTTTTGCTATAGTGCTGGGATTTCAAGAGAGAGCTCTTGTTGAGAACTTGCTGGAAAATTATCATGAGGAGCTCAGGCCACTAGTTGAGAACAATTCCCAGCCAACAGCTGTCAATATTAGTCTGAGATTGATACAGATTTTTGAAATGGTAAGAGAATTGAAATTCACCACAGGCACGTATATCGTGCAAAATATTTTGCACATGGTCAGACACAGTTAGGAAACTGCCCTCAACTTCAAGGTGATTCCTCAGAAATAAAAGCCGTCGAAAGATCTTTTGAATCGATCTATAACGGTATCACTCGTCGCAGATCATTTCATCTTAGCCAACTGGTCAGTCTCCCACCAGTTGGGATTCATGTTATATTTGAAATATTTGTTTATTTATTTACAGTGTCCCCAATTAGCACATTAGTGCTAAATACATCGACATTTAAATAAAGTGATTATTATTATTATTATTATTATTATTATTATTATTATTATTATTATTATCCTCTCTTGGGTGAATTTACAACTGAAGTGACGTTTGGGTGTGAGCCGTTAGGTCATTTAGGACCTTTGCAGATATCTTTTACAGTCTCGGGGTGATAACGGAAGGGTGGGAGAATGGATTAATTTTGAAGGATGTAAAACGCGTTCTTTTTACTATATCGTCTAGGACGTCAAGAAACAAGTCATCATTACAAGCGTCTGGCTTAAACAGGTGAGTGTAAAGAGAAACATGGTAGAAATCACGGACAAACAGTAATACCAACTCCACAGATCATGAGCTCTAATACTAGTACTCGGCCAAGCTGTATAGCCTGCTGTAGCTTGTATAGCTGGCTAGATTTCAGGTGAGAGTGCTTTTTTCGACAGCCAAGGCTCTAAAGATACGGCGACGCCACGATCGAGGCAGGGCACTTATATGTTGTATCTTTCATCCCTATCGAGGAAAACATACGGGGAATAGTCGAGCTCTGCTGTCGAAACAAAATGCGAAAACTTCGTACCCGAGTACTTGCGTACCAAAGTGACCAGGGCACGGGAATTATTCCGTGATCCGCTGTAGTACTCGTGAACGACCTGGTCCCTAACCCTTAAAAATAGGTACATGTGTTGTTTCGCAAACTCACGTCACCATAACAACGAACTGTCCCAATGCCAGCTATGGTATCCTATTTTGTTTTTCTAACCGAGATATTAGAGACAATCTGTACATTTCATTGTTCTTTTATGTTACTTTCTTAGTTTTTCTGCTTTACATTAATTAGAATTCAGATCTGTGATATAAGGTTAGTTACTAACAGAAATGAGGTCTTTCTGTACAATGAAGGCGTATACGTTGAAGCATCGTTAGAAACAGCGCCATTTAAGGACGGTGCCTACTAAATACAAAGGTTTTTACGCCAGGTTAGGACCACGCGGAAAAAGTAGATCTTTCCAAGGGCTATTGGAATTCACAAAGAAAAAATTGGGGTAGCCACGCATTTTTTCGAGATAATTAGCCTTGAATCTCAACAAAAATGCTGACATCAGCACTTTTCTGAAAGGATATTTCTTCACAAATTTCCTCAGAATTCACCTTTACATTCAGAAAAGCAAACACATTTAAAGAGATCTTTAAACTACATGGCAAATGGTAACATAAAAACCATTTTTTGTATGTTTGTAATAACAAAATCGTTGCAACAGCGCTTTTAGCGTCTCTGACAGCCTTCCTCTGGTTCAGCTAAAATACAGCCTAAATACCTTTTGCTCACAACCAGAAACTAATCACATGTTGAATAGGCTTGCCACTTCCATTTCATAACATAAAATGTAGGGGTGACCACGCGTTTTTTAAAGTTATTCACCTTTTTTGAAAACTTTTACGGTGCCCGTTACATTTTTTCCTGTCACCTCCCCAGTAAGGAAGACATTTGCGTATCTCGCCCTTGTTTTGCGCGCGCAATACGCTATTTGCAGGTACATGTTTACAGTTGGATTTCAGTATAATTTTCAAGATAACAGGTAGGTTTTCAGCTGGAAGACGTTAATAGTTAGTGGTTAGCGATATGCTGCTATTCTGGTATTCCTGGCTTACGTGCAGGTTCATTAAACTAGATTTGGTCACAGTAGGAAAATTTTCCTTTCATTTTAGTCGTGTACGTGATAGCGTGGTTGATTGCGTCAATGTCAACCCTAGCGCGCGTGACGCTTAAACCATGGCTTGCGTGGTGCGCAGAACGTGTGCCCACTAACAAAAGTAGGCACCGTCCTTAATCTGCAGGAAATAGACTCCTATCATTACCCACCTTTTACCGTGAAACCTTTGCTTTACTTTTTCGATGTAGGCCTGGTTTGATCCGGAGTTGAGATGGAACAAATCTCAATATGGTTGGATCGACGAAATAAGCTTGTCGCCTGATGATGTGTGGGTTCCAGACACTGTGCTCCTTAACAAGTAAGCTTCAGACACAGAAGCCCATGGGCCCCTGGCTTACCTCACACTCTTGCTTCTAAACCTCCTCTTGGTTCATAACGAAAGTTTTCTACCTAAAACGTTTGTGTGACCGACATAGAAGATTTTGTGTCGACGTGAAGTCTGCGAGTATCCCAGCTGGCTATACTTCCTCCTCTTCATCCTGGGGGAGGGGGTACTCCAGGCTGGAGGTATATAATAGGGTAGGATTTAAACGAGTTTAAGTATAGTTCCTCTTTCTGTTTAGTTTCCCCTCCCCCAACCCCCCTCTCCCACTGTTGACTCTGAATACGGTTCCTTTAGGAATCGCTTACGACTGAAAAGCATGCTTGCAAGAAAAAACTCTCGGGAGATCGGGGAGATAGAAATTTAAATTGAAAATTAGTTTTCCTCGTGCCCGTGATCCGCGTACGTTTGTCTTACCTCCCGTTTCAGAGAAACGTGGAATAGAAGCCCATGAAACCTTATCGAATCTCCACAAACTACTACCTGTACGTTCGTACCAAAACGTAATTTACTTTATCCACGGATCGCCCCCGGATGTTAAGAATATAGAGTCATTTGTCTAATTATATGCCAATGGTAAACTGTGAATGTTTCAGCGCTGAGACCAGTAAGATGGGAAAACCTGTTGGCTTGAACAATCCCCTCCTGGTCACCTCCCACGGTACAGTCCGCTGGCTAGCGCCTATTATCCTCAAGAGTTCTTGCAAGCTCAGTGTCCGCTACTTCCCATTCGACGAACAGTTTTGCAGGCTCAAGTTTGTGTCATGGACATACAGCAAGAGTGCATTGCTCCTGGAACCAGAGGAAACTGAAACACTTCAGAACTACACAGGTTCGATCGTCGGGAGTGTACCAGCTCTCTCAATCGATCACAAGCTTGTAATTCTTCTTGTGTCGCAGCTGTTATTATTTTAAGGCTGGAGGTTTTAAGTTCTGTTATTTGTTCCATAGCTCTCTTTAAGGGTATCGAGCCATTCGTGTGAGACCTCGAAAAAGCTGCTTCCTGACCCTCCATCTTGTCTATCCCCTTTTGTCCCGGTTAATTTGCAATCTGGGAAAAAGAGCTGATTGAAAGGTTTCACCCTACCAATAAAATTACAGTAGAGCCTTCGCTAGTGGATATCGCCCTCAAACAGACTAGCCAGTAGACGCGAAGGTTGCAGCCACAGGTCACAAGCTTTTGGACGGAAGTCTTTCTATACCTTCCCCTAACCGAGTACCAAATTGAACGAGACCTTCACATTAATACCAGTGTGCACTGGATGTTGTACCGACTGACAACTTTGGAAATACGTTTCTTGAACCAGGTTCGACGCATTAGCATTGCAATTACAGTCCAATCTTCAATACCTCTAGTAAGCGGACACCTCATGTAAGCGTAGTCCCAGCCACTTACAAGCTCTGAATTTCCAATTTATTGTACGCTGATACTTATTGTTTTTCCACTCGCCATTACTTGACTAAACAATTTTTGACGCCTGTTTATTGCGCGCTCGTCTCCGGATCGAGCGGTCCGGGTTCGAGCCCTGGCCGGGGACATTGTGTTGTGTTCTTGGGCAAGACACTTTACTCTCACAGTGCCTCTCTCCACCCAGGTGTATAAATGGGTACCGGCGAACTTAATGCTGGGGGTAACCCTGCGATGGACTAGTATCCCATCCAGGGAGGAGTAGAAATACTCCTAGTCGCTTCATACTACAGAAACCGGGATAAGCTCCGGCCTGATGGGCCACTTGGCTCGCATGCAGACTTTTACCTTACCTTATTGTAGAAAGCGGTGAGTGGTACCTGGAAAGAGTTTATGCTCTGCGGTCGTCAAGCAAGGCAACCCATAGCAACACAGAAAACAAGTCAGCGGTAACCTACGTGATACACATACGACGAAAGGTCTTCTATTACTTCGTCTACCTCATCGCGCCATGCATGGTGACGTCATTCATGACATTAATCTTGTTCACCCTACCCCCTGAGAGTGGAGAGAGGATGGTGGTGGGCGTCACCATTTTGCTTTCGCTTACAGTCTTCTATCTGCTGGCTTCAACCCATATTCCTGAAACCTCAGAGGTGGTGCCACTGATCGGCAGGTAAAATATATGATTGTCGATAAAAGTAGAGACCGTGAAAATGTCGTAGCCAGTAACACAACGCAAGGTATAAACTTTAGGAAAACTTCGAAAGTATCGCAAACCTTTTCCGGAAAAAGAGAACAAGAGCGCTGCTGCTAAACTGTCAACTAGGATGTTTTAGGCGTAATTTCCAACGAAGTGATCTGGAGCGAGATCGCATTGCAACCTCCACTTGCACTACGCGCGGTGTATTATATGTTGGATCCTGACTGGATCGTATTTTTTTCATATATTTGTTCAATCGGTCAGGTAATAAATAGTGACTGGGTTACTAAAATTATGTTATCTCCTCAGATATTACTCACTGACCATCATCGAGATCGCATGCGCATTGGGTTTGACATGCTGGGTTTTACGGTTTCATCATTACAACACATCGGTTGGAAAAGTTCCTAACTGGGTCAGGGTATGGTCACTGTCTTATTTTGTCTTAAATGTAGCGAACCGACCATTATTTCAGTTTATCTATCTGTGTAATATCTTAAGTGGCTGCCTGGCTCTAGACGCCAATGTGGCTATCTTCGAGGCAGCCAGTAATCTATTTAATTAATTTTTTTTTTCTGTGTATAAAGTGTAGGGTTTTAAAGGAAATTGTTGTTGTTGTTGTTGTTGTCATTTTTTTGTACACCTCTATGCGAGTTTTAGGCCCGCTGTGCAGACTTCATCTCATGCCAGGCTTACATGCTCTCTCGCAGGTTTACATTCTTGGTTATATCGCCAGAGCAGTGCTATATAAAGTCCCTGATGGAAGTTCCTCGGAGAACGGTAGTGTTGAAGTTCAAGGTACGCTGGAACATCGATTTAATGAACCTCTATTTAATCATGAAGTTCTCATTATAAGGAATGTTACTTTTCGTCTCAGTAAAAGTGAAGTAAATGGAAACGAACCCCGATATAGCGAAACCTCGTTATAGCGAACAGATTTTGCCAGTCCCTTGGCCCTTCGTTATATCGAGGATTCGAGGTTCGTAAAAGCAATGGTAATGACGGCCTCCTGAAGAATGGTCATCGATTTCTTAACATCCTGTCATAAAATCAAATTTAATGAAATATAACTGTAGTTCCATCCTGGTTATTTAATATGTACTTTTTCCTAAAAATACTTGTTTCATTTTGGGCTCTGTGGCACAATTTACTTATATATTCAGTAAAAAAAAAATATGACAATTTAACAAAAAATCAGACAATCTTCGAAGGTCAATCTGGTCAGTGGGAACATTATCCCTTTTAGAGTTTGTAACAGTTAGTCAGAAAACAAGTTAAGAATTGCTCTAGCACAAAAATTGTTCGTGCAGATATATTTACTGGTATTCTCAATTTTCCTGGCCTATTAGGCAACCGAGATACCGCTGTCAGCGACAATGACGGCTCATTTGCTCGTCGGCGCCTTCCCAGAGAGCCCAGTGGTATCACCATGATGGCGGAGCGAGTGTCGAAGAAGCAAGAAGAGGAAAATGTACAAGACGAATGGCAGCTGGCCGCGCGGGTTATCAACCGGTTTTTCTTAGTAGGCTACCTCGTCGCCGTTTTCCTTTCCATATCTGTCATCTTCCTGCAAGTTCCCGGGGTTCTAGTCACCAGGCCCTCGCCGCCAACCTCTGACGAGGAGTAATCTGTCATGTCAATCCGGAACAAGCCGTGGTTGTGAACGCTCCTCGGAAGCTTCAACTCAACACTAAAAGATCACTGAAAAATTTGATTGGTTAAATTCCTCTTTTTAAATTAAAGGCTTATTAGTTCTAAGGGTCTTTTCTATCGTGTCAGGGCTCACGTCCAAGTCCCAAGCGTGCGTAACTCTAGCCTTCTGTGACATACATCCGTGGCAATCTTTCAACGTAAGACTAAAAATAACAGATTATTTTACCCTCGTTATTGCTGATTGTTTATAAGTTCGAGTTCCTGAGAAACATACAAAAATTCACGCTTTGATGGGTATATATTTAAGAATGTATTTTACCAACTTCAATAATTCGTAGTACTAATAGCTGGAATTGATTCAACTCTCAGACAACAGCAAAAACATAAATTGTACTGAACTCTTTGACAGAGAACATGTCTATATTCTATTCGCGGCTCACTTTAAAAAAGGTATCCTTAAAGTACCGTGATGTGTGGCCTTTTGGAAATGAAGCGCCGTAAGTGGAACCAAAACAGTATGATTTTCACTTTCTGAATATCCTGCGGGACAGAGATTCTCATTTCTTTCTGCTCGGTGAGAGATCAGACGAGAGGAAATCTTTTAGGTTCCCTCTCGTCTTTCATAACGCAGAAAGAGAAGGGATTCTCTGTCTTGCAAGATACTTTCTAAAAGGGTGAACTATCATTATCTCAGCCGAGAGAGTACCCCAGGGGTATTTCTAGCCGTTAGTTAAGAGACTGCATTGGGAAATACTAAAATAATAAACATATATATGTCTACTTGCTGATCCTTTATCATATTCCTGTCGTAATACCATGCCCACTTTGTTTCCAAAGGACTCGTCTTCCTTAATCAGCTCAGGCACGACTTTTAGAGTTATTTCGGCCACGGTGACTCACAAAATGATCTTGAAGGTGAAGGAAACCTGAAAATAATAGTTCACTTAGACAGAAATAAAATCAAAGAGATAATTAATAAATCTTAAAGAAACAAGGATGGTTAAGGATGGAGAGGATTCTATAAATTAATATGCGATTACAAAGGACGAACTTTGGATAGGCTCGTTCAATAAAGTACGAGGAAGCTTAAGTCCATGTTTTCAATGTATTCTCAGGCTGGTAAAGAGTCTTATAGTTTGCACATAGGTTGTACATTAATCGAGATCAAAAATAACATGAGCCAACAACTTGAGCCACGAGGTAGATGAGGATGTGAACAAAACTGCGCATGGGCAGATATGCAAATTATATGCTAATAGTATGTTAATTCAAGCGTGTCTAAACTTGAAAAATTTGGGCCAGACTTTTCATGATAAACAAACCGTGACGTAGTCCCTTTAATCGCCAGCGTTGGTCTAATCTCATCTTTCCTGAACAACTTTTCAGGAAATGAGATTTCGGAAGCCGAAAGCACATTATGTCCCGCTGGTTTCCGAGGAGGCTTTACATCCGATATCACTTTTTGAATAGTGAAGACAAAACACAACAAATTATGATACTAGCACATGCTCATTCTAAATTCCAAAAGGCTTGAAACTCCTTCTTTTTTTGGCGGATTTCAATGTCTTGTCAGCATTTTTTAAATATAAATGTTTTGTCATCGCTTTATTGCACTAAGTTTTCGAGAGAAGAATGCTTTTCGCGGTGGAAAATCATATGTACTTATTTTTAATTTGACAGGTGTGTTTTATCTGTGGAAAGAAATTATTTTTCGGTTGCTAATTTATTGTTTTCTCAATTTCAAAAAATTGATATGATGATTTTTGCATTCAATCCTTTGTGCTATTAATTTTAACCATTCCTTAAAAGAATGATATTTATATTAGCCTTTCTTTCTTTCCATAGGTTTGTTTTATATTTTATGTTAAAAAAAAGAAATTAGAAAAGAATTAACTCACTTCCAAAACCTCTTTAGTGCGCTCTAACATCACGCCGTGGACTGAATTTTTTTTCGTTTTTTTTGTGAGTGTGGGGTTTTCCCTCTTGGCAAGGAGTTCGGCAATTCGCCAGTAGTATTGTGCGTTACTCGATAGCGATCTCTTGTCAGATCATTTTTCGCGCTCAAGGTCAATGCTTTTGAACTCGATATGCAAAATTTAGGTCTGCATTCCTGTTATGCTTGAGAAATAGCGCGTATCGACCAGTCGGGTCGAAGTCGGAGCTTTAAGTTCTAGAATGGACAGAACCATCGTTTTCATTTGGCTCGATTCTACAGGATCATTGTTCACTTGATAGGCTAGTTGTGTCTGTTGGCCTTTGGGAAGCTTCAAAACAATCAGGAGTTTTCGCAAGGTTTCTTCGCGGGCAACGAATTTTATCTGTTATTGGTCCTCTCACCGGTCAACAAGATTGAAATTTTGTCAACACGGGGATAAATATTGAATCTGCGACACAAGTTGGCTTTTG
The DNA here is from genome assembly GCF_964199315.1 of Orbicella franksi. NCBI lineage: Eukaryota > Metazoa > Cnidaria > Anthozoa > Scleractinia > Merulinidae > Orbicella > Orbicella franksi. The sequence goes on along the minus strand of NC_138152.1, from coordinate 13,949,524 downwards.
AATGCCAATGAACATTACGGTTGAGTATTTCGAGCATAACTTCACCGTTGATTTTCTCGACATATTTTGGATAGCGACGTTGTTGGGTCCAATATCATAGGACAATAACTGAGGTCTTTAACTCAGAGAAGCCAACCGACAAAAAACAATAACAATAAAGCAAAATGTCGTAAGAGCAGTCCTTTAGAAGCGGAAGGATACAACACCAAACTTGAAGCTGTTCATGAACCATGGAACCAGAGAAAGCTCGTCACATGTCGCTACAAAAAGAAGTTTTGATTCACGTCTCTGAGTTTCCTTCCGACCGCAGACGCTCGACGTTTGTAAGGCAGAGGTCGCGATCGTTCAGTAACGGAGAGAACAAGAGTCCTCGGATGAAGACGAAAGGTGAGTTATTGCAAGTGAATTTAGATTGCGTCCTTATAAGAATAAGAAATATTTCAATACTGTGAGAGTCTAGTTTGGGCAGCTGGAATCAAAGCTACGAGTTCAATTTTGATCCATTTCTCCAACAGCTATCAGCAAATTTTGCAAATCTTGAATTTTGTTTATTAGTCAAAAAAGACCCACGCCATTTCTCGATCGACAGTTTAAATTGTGACCTACTTTCAGCTATCCAAACTAAAGCCTCATGCGATGAGCAAGTAGGTTTACTAACGTTCGTGCACTGGGAATGTAAATGTATATTCATTTCTCTTGTTGCAGCGTAGCTGTTATTAAATTTTGATAAGATTTATATTCAAGCAGCACTCAAACGATAAATTATGCTCTTCTGTCAAATAGAGCTGCTTTACAAACGGGAAAGTAAACTACATTGTTTTGACTGTTTTTCGATTCAAAGCATGAACTGGCAAGTCAGGTCTGTAAGAACAAGCCGGAGGGATCAAGTCGACATTGTTTACGCACTGCTGCTCGGCCCTCTACTGGAGCCCTGAGCCCGGCGGCTCCTCGGTCAGCGGTGCGCCGCCGGGATGAACTAGCTCGAGCTAGATCACGTTTTAGACCTTAGACACGATGGGGTGGGGTGGGGGGTCACATTGGACCGAGTAAACTAAATGTATAATTTTGAATTCTTAAACTTCGACTAAACCATGCCACATGCCAGAGAACAAACCAACCTTGAAAAATGACTGATTTCGCTGAGCTGCACAACTAATTACACCAATTTCGTCGTCGATCCCTCCATTTTCATTTCTGAGATAAACGGCTTCACGTTTTGCGCGTGATTTATTCATCATGTGACGCCTTCCTTCTGATACGAGAAATAAATTACATTCGGACATACGTTCTCACTGGCTGTTGTAGACACCATTACACAATGCATGACTAGCTGGGCGTCAGCCAGCTCTTCGGATTTTTGTCGCTCTGGGAGATTTCGCAAAGATGACTATTTATTTTACAGTAAATTCTACTGAAGGTCAGTAACAGTACCACACTCGCTACATTGTATAGTTTATATAATTTCACAAGGAGTAATAAGACGTTTCAACGTCTCAAATTAATTAATTTTGTAGAGATTGCTATACCTCACGAATTCTACCATTGCAACCGTCACGTGCACGATTCGATTTAACTCAGTCAAAACTTATATTTTCACTGTGCTTACTCGTTAGCAGACCGTAGGCTCGAATGTTGTAGAACAGACTCGAGTGAGCGGCGAAGCCTAGCTAGTCGGCCCGGAAATTACACGACTGAAGTAAGGAAATAATGTAAGTCGCAGACAATTACTTGATCATTACTGTGAAAAACCTAGAGTGCTAAAAATGCATATGAAACTGACTCTGCAGAGCGTGCCCTTTTTCATGTCGATTGTAACGTTGCTGTTATACTGCACTGTCGAATATCACTGCTCTGTAGATCAAGTCTCAGTCGTTGTAAGAAAGTAATCATCGAGCCTGCGTGACACAAGGTGAAATTCCTGATTTCAACACCTTATAGGTGGTTAATTGGATTATTGCTATTCTATCCCTACAGACAACATTGTACCTGTTCATGTAGTTGCATGACTCCGGCGTGAGCGGCTGCGAGGGAGACCACGTAGATCTGGGAGGGGAGGGGAAAAGCCAACGTGAGTTTTGTTTTGGCTGTGGCCTGCATTCTCCAACCTGCAGTCTAAGACCTCACAATTCTTTTTTTGTTTCTTTCATTACTATGTTTATTTCATACTTTTTTGTGTCATAAACAGGTATTTAAGGTTTGAGAAAACAGTGGATGACATGTCTAGACCGAAACATGTTAGAATGGTTGGGTAGACGGTGGGCAGAGAACCGGTACATCGATAAAACGTGCCGAGAAACATGCTCAATTTCAATGTCGCCTTTCTGTTCTGCCTGCAAACACGAGGAGGCGAGTCCTGGCTCCTCGTAGATTAAAAAAAAAAAAAAAAAAGATTCATAGAGACATTTTAGAATTTTGAAGCCAGGCAACACATAAACGATGATAAAAAATTCGAATAACTAACGAGGCTAGGGGCAAAAAGTTGCTTTTGCGTCATTTAAAGTACAAGCTTTTTTATTTGTATGGCGAAGTAATAACCCTGAAGTTTTTAAAAAACGGCGGCGAAATCACGAAAAAATATAATTAACGAAATATAATTAACTGGTGGGAAGGAACCAGGCTTACATTACGCCATATAGCTGCATATTATTCAAAAGGTATTCATTAAAAAAAGAGCTAGTCTCCTTATTAGAAAATTAAACGAAAAAAAAAAAAAAGTAACGAAGAAAGCGGTTGAAAAATGGCAGAGAAGATGAAAAAGGTCAAAACCGCGACGTTGTCACTCCCATATCAAAACCAATACGGTTTATGTTCCCAAACCAGGTGTATTTAACTTTCTGTTGAAAATAAATCTGGATGAAACCTCTGACAGCATTTTTTTCCGCGTCGAATAAGGAAAACTTCGCCTTATAGTACATGTAGTGACGTCATATCTGTCACGGCTTGTTTATTTTTAGAAAGGAAATAAGTTAGAGCGTGACACTAGCCTTCATCAACCTTGAGGGCTTTGAACTCCACCCACAGGCTTGTCAAAGCAACGGAAGGCTATTTTGTTTATTACGGATATCTACCTTTAGAAAGGACTGAAAACGTGATTTGCTTTCCTTTGCAAATTTCCGCGCCATCTTTCCTCAGCCTCGGTTTCAAATTACAACTGCATCATGGGAAGATAAACAGTCTCCTGTAATTTTTGTTGGCGTTATGCTGTTAAAGAAGGCGATTTCCGCACCCATAATTTGATAAGATTAAGATGTAATGGGTGTCTTCAATGCCCGGTATAATCTCCTACCAGTTGCAGTATTCTCTGAGAAAGGAATCTGGAGACTTTTACTTCCAATGGGGAGGATATTTCACGATCGACCTGCGTAAACACGTCATGCAAAGATGTCGACAAAAGCACCTCCATCACCGCAGAGAAAAGTGCGAGGTAGAATACGATTTTTTTTTAGTAGTACTGCTGAAATCACGCCAAAGATTCCCTCGCAAGGATGTCTGCTTCCGTGACTGATAATCGTCACGTTTGAGAAGATATATTTGGCCTTATTTGAGTTTATAAGTTCAACTGTATGTCACGTAGTCGACGTTTTGATTTTGTGATCTTTGAATTATTGTAAGTCTTAAGCTTTCTTGACCTTCTTTGTTACCGGTGTAGGAAAATTAACTTACATTTGTTTTTACTCTGCTGCAACAGTCAGCAATTTTTGCTGCGCTGCTTTTAACCCAATTCTTTGTCGGATTAACAATGAGATGCCATATAAACGGCCATGTTAGGTCTCTCGCTAATGGACGTGTACAAATTGGTGTTGACCCCTACGGCAGCGGGTCATTCATAAAACATGTCAACAGAACTCGAAGAGCTGTTTATCGAGGCATCCCTATAATTGTCGTTTGGAAGATTATTTCGTCATAAGCTATCACTTATTCATGATTTCAGCTGTACGATGGTTTCGGCGTTATTTCTGCCAATTACGTCGTTGTTGATGCCGGAGCGAAGTTCACCGAAATCGTTTTTAACCAAAATAATGAGTGCTTCCTTTGCTCAGTCGTCCGTGAAAGACCTTCAACGATTCTTTCAAGGTTCTTGATTTCAAGGTAACATCTAAATTAGTTTCCTCTTCCTTTCAAAAGCTTTCTTTTCGGCTCTGCAAACAAACAGATGTACTCGTATCCAGCTGCTGGTGTTGTTTTGTGCTCTCAAAGCGTTACTAGCGCGTTTCGGGGGTATTGCACAATATTCTACGTTAATACGGTGTAATCGAACATAAGAAATATGTCCATACAATGATTGTAACTTCGTATATTTGCACTGGGCAGTCGGGAGTATAGTTTAATCATGTTGTAATCGAGTTACTTCTGCTCTGTTGGATAGCTTTGGACTGCGGAGGCAGTCTGGAAATACTTTTCTATTGAATGTAAACAATGAGCTTTATACACTGTTTTACTTTTTTTATCGATAAAGCACAATGTTTATTTCTTTGGTATTTTTAAATGAGTCTTCTTCTATGCCACCAAAAGATCTGCACCTAGACTAATGAAAGTTAGCTTGAAGAAATGCAAAATTGCAAAATTTCCCTCAATTTTTGTTGTGAACTCGAAGACCATGATTGTTCGTTCGAAAATTTTTGGATAACTTTCAAATGAATATAATTGTTGTTTGAAAAATTATTTATTGTCCTCCAGCTGCAGAAAATATTTTTAAACTGGGAATGTGACTGTCTTGCAATTGTCATTGTCCATCGATCATTTTATACTGGTTTGGTTCCAGTTTTAAGTTTTCTTTTTCAATTTATGCACAGCTGTTGGCAATGAAAGTAAACAAGTCAAATATCATGGCTGCCAGAACACCCGTTTATATATCAATGCTAACAACACACATTCTCTCTCTCTCTGACTCCCCCTCTGCACCACATATACTCTCAATTTGACAATCGCAGTTTGAGTAATAGTGCATTCAAAATGTTGTGTCTTCACGCTTTCATGATCTAGATATGATTGAAGATTGAATAGGAAACACAAACTTGGCTAATATATTATTACAAGGTGAAGTAAAGGTTCACCACTAATCCCTTTATTTAACATTAACAAGTGTATATCTAAACTCATTTATTTCTTGCAAAACCCTAATATTGAATGTAATTCGATTATTTTGAATCAACAAATTATTGTAGGTAAAACCTAGTTTTTGTGCTGGCCAGATGACTAGAAAGCTGGTTTCCATTACTCCAAAAGAAAATTAATGATGCCATTCATGACTGTACCAATATTGACATAATACATGCGCATTACCTTGTAGTTTTTTTAACCATTGAGCTGTTGGCTACAGTGTACACCTAGTTGTACAAGAATTCTCCAGGGCGAGACTTTTTTATGTAAACTGTCAAATATGTAAAAATTGTGGCAACAAAAATGTGACCAGTAGCTATCTTCTTGTAATGTAGGATTACATGTGCAGCTGCCTAAACAGAGCCCTAGATCACTAAACGGCAGTGCGACATCTCTGTCTTCTTTGGACGCAAACGCTGGGTCACACTCTCCTTCTTCTCCTCGTAACAGCAAAGCATTTGGTGAGTCAAAAATTGTAAATGGTGACCCTCAATGTTAAATCTGATCAGGAGAGATCTTCACAATTTATATCTTGTAATGTCTGTGCTTTGTTTCTGTGTGCCATTATGGAGACATTCCATTAGCCTTGGTTAAGGTCTAATATACTGTAAAATAGATGTTTTCCCAAGGTTTTTGGAATCAATATTGTGCTCCATTTACTCATAAGTGTACTGTAGACCATAAAGTGATGGGGGAAAAACAATTTTAAACCTGTATTGTATTGCACAACAAGAAAATGGGATTTAATTGTTTTTAAATCTCTCTAATATATGCAATTATTTTGAAATAAAATTCTGAGTTTAATGATAATATTAGAAAATATAAAAATATCTTGCCTTTTGGTCAAAGTAAAACATTTTCAAGTAAAATGTATCTAGAAAGTCCTGATAAACTCATCATTCCCAGCACACATACTATCTGTAGTACTTACATGTACATACAAGGGTTTTCAATACTGTCTGGCACAGTGCTCTGTGTACATGTACATCACTTGGTAAAATTCAATTAAAAATTGAACTTGGACGAGTCACTAAAAGAAACCCTTTTGAGGGGCTACGAGTCAGAATTGATTTTGTGCGGTACAGTATACCACATTATTTTTATTAAGGACACCTGAAAAAAGTTCATGGGAACAGGCTCCTCCCTAAGGTCACCACAGTAAATACTGTTCTCATACATCAAATTATAAATAATGAGCACTGTGAATATTTTTCTTTGAAGGTATTCACAGATTATTTGGTAGAAGCAAAGAGAATCATGGTACACATAGTGGAAAAGAGGATTCTGAAGTATGAAAAATACTTACTCAGATAACTTATTTAACAAAATCATGGGTGACAAATTACTCCTTAATTTTGGCAAGAAATTTCAGTATTAGTAATTTATAATTTCACATGTGAAATTTCAAAATTGCCATTCAATGTTTGGCACAGAATTTCTTTATAAATAAACAAGTCAAAAGCCCATGATTGTAGGCATAATTTATCACCCACAATATTAAAAAGTAATCAGATGTATATTTGTGAAATTAGAAATCATTTCACTTACATTTTGTTAAAATTTGAATAATAATTTTAAGATATTGGACAAAATGTGGCTGAAGTTATTTCCCAATTTCACTGGTCACCTTTTGATTACCCAGTAATTATATTTATGTAAATAAATTCAGTCAATAGCAAAAAAATGAACAATGATAGAAAATTATCCATGACTGTAAAATAGGTCAGCTAGTGTTACTTTCTAATAGTAGCTAAAACATGCAGTTGGGAATGCACCAAGATGGCCTAGAATAAAATACGTCTGCATTCAGAATTTATAAAAATTTTGATTATTGGCCAAATTTCATGATAGGACGGCATGGTTGAAAGCTTAACTGGACATTATCTTCATGTAGTCAAATTTGATTTTCACATAATTTTTTGTGATCATCAGTGTTTCCATCCTCGCTAATCATTGAGGTACGGTTGAACCCCTTTTATGTGCTAGGCCATCCCTTAATAAGAAGCCAGTTATCAAAGTCACATAATTGTCAATCTAATAAGTACTGTATTGTATGACTGTTAAAAGCATTCAAACATGTTTATTATGATTGTCTTTGCATGACCCTACATGTACAGTATGTTCACAAATCAATTAGCCCAATCTAAAAAACTATTGACTGAAAAGTACACAAACCCCTATTAAGCAGCCAACCCCTATTAAGTGACCACCTCCCATTCACCCGAGGGTGTCTGCTCTAAAGGGGTGTGACGGTAACTGGCTCTTATCATTGTATTGCTGACTACTGCATGCTGTACAGAATCAAACTGTTGTAATATTATTCTATATGGGTTTTTTTTTAATCATCTGTAGTGTACAGTGTAGGTATGATTTTGAGCTCCTTGCAAATTTATCGGTGGTCAAAAAGAGGTAATTAATAGTTTAAAGTACATTCATGATGATGTACAGTAAATCACTTCTGTCACTTATTGTCTTTTACAGACTGAGGATAGTGCTTTGAAGTTAAAATTAAACGTGCCGACAGCAGGACATAAACAATTCTCTAAAGTCCTGGCTGAGATCAGAGAAAGAGCAATGCCATCTTCGTAAGTTGTATTTTGTTAATATTGTAATGATCGGTTGATGCCTTTTATTTGGTGCATGCACTCTTTGTACATCAACATTGAAGCCTTCCCTTCCCATTGATATCGAAAAAAAATCCTTCATTTCGATGACCCACCAAAATATAACCAGGGCTCACATTAAGTTTTGAGTTACCTGTCAGGGCTCAAAATAACGGCCAGTCAATGGACAATGTCCAGCCAGAATGGTGACATGAGCGCCAAAAACTTCACTCGCTGGTCATGTTGACCGGTCACGTCATGTTGAGACGGTTCGTTCTTGAATAAACAATCAAATCCCCAACTGCAAGTCTTAGATTTTTATTCTCTTTTTTATTATGGCCCCTCACGCGATAACTTACACCAATGGGTATCTGTTGGAACGGCTAAGAATAGATCGCTTGCTGTTTGTCATGCATTCAAGATCGATAGGAATGCAATTCAAATGGTTGGGGTTATCCATTCAGAAAAATATTCAGCCCTTTGAACAACTGCTGCTATTCTTTGGAAAAATATTTTCATCTTTTAGGACGACAGCGTTTTTAACTCAAAATTCAAAGCTATTCAGCCTTTTGAACAGCAGAGGTTTTCCATACGGCAAAGAATGCGATTAGATTCAGCTTTTTGTGATGCTTTAGATTTGCCCACCTCTCTTTGTTGGCGTATATTTCAAAGGTATTGCTCTACAGATGTCAAGATATTTGTTGTTTCTTTCATTTTCACTACACAAAAATCGATGAACAAGATGCCAAAACAAAACTTTTCGCTCGGTTGTCAAGTTGTTTCCAACTTAGACACTATGGGACTCCGGAACATCAAAACATGCATTTTGTGGTCTGCTTCATTTCCATCAAGCCATAAATGTAACATTGAGCACGAATCCAGTATTTAATTGAAAACCAACTGATAAGTTACTGTTACAAAATGGACGAAAATAAAAATTATTATGTACCAACAAAAAAGCCGAAGGCCTTTACATCGGTATCTGTATCTATAAAGTTATTTTCGCGAATGAAATTTCAGTCACTCTCAACTCATTGCTTGGTAACATCTATTGAATGATGGTCATTAGTTGTTCGTGAACAAAAACTCTATCTAATGTGACTACAACTGAGTTTAGATTTTTTACAGCTTACACTTTAGAACTTAATTTAAGTCACATCATGAAGAACGACTGGAACAAACAAATTATATTTGTGGGTTTAATTAGGCCAACATTATGACCGGTCAGAAACGAGACATGACCAAGCTAAAATTACTTTGGCTGGTCAACATGACCGGCCACTGTCCGAAAATTATTTTCAGTCCTGCCTGTAGCCTTGTTCTCCACACCTGTAGCAAACTTGTTACTTACACTGTTGTGGTTAAATTCTATCAACAATAGGCAAGTTCACCCATAGCAGCAAGGGAAAATCAAGCATACTGTACTTTGACAGCGGTCACAGCTGTTATGGGTTACAGCCTTTAATGACAGCCCTGATAACATGTACTGTATAGTGAAATCCTGATTTATCATATCATATCATTATAATCTTACATGAACAAGCCTGCAAATAACAGTCGGTCATCGGACAATTGTCCGGTAAATTTGAGGTTTTGACAGGTAAAAGCTTAGCCTGGTCGGACACTCTGACCGGGCATTTCTGCTAAAATGAAAAATATTTTAACTGGAAATTTGTGGCCAAATATGGGACAAGTTATTTTGTTATACTGCCACACAATACTATGCAAAAAAGCTTTGTTATCGGTTTTGTTTTTATTCCAATTCTAAGAATTTTATCACATGCAGTGCGTCATCTCAAATGTTGTAATTATGTCGAATTGTAAACACATCACATCAGCGCCACTATCCCTACATGTTAATTTACGCATTTTTCGGTGGCATTGTGAAAGATCATGAAGCCCCATTTAGTCTGAATTACGTTCATCTGAAAAACTACTAAAAACTGAGGTCTTATGTAATTACTCGTTGTTTGTTGCTACCAAGTGTTGTGGGATTAATTTTCCATCGTGATACATTGACCCGATTATAATGGTATGGACATTGAATACACGGCCCAAATACTCACGTTTTGTTTGTCTGAATGCAATCGCTTTCAAAAACTTTAAAGCCTCTAAAACATAACCAAATGTTTTTCTAGTCCGTATGATCAAAAATCAGGTTAATTTTTAACTCTTAGAGTTTTCACGTCTGTCAGCGTGGTTGAAATATAGTTTCCGTACCACAGAAATGTTTTTGTGAAGAGCATGAATGTACAGATTAGTCATGCTTGATAGTCACGACGACCTCCAATTCCACATTTTAAATAATTACGCAAACTTTTTATTCAATTGACCCCAAAAACATCCAGAGGAAACTTGCTTGCAGAAAAAGTCGAAGAATTCATTTCAGCCAATTTTCAAGTCTCTGAATGTCCACACAGGAGATTGTTTCATCGCTTTTCCCATTTTCCTTAGACGTCTTGGGAAACTTGTTATGTTGGAAATGCTTGTGTGACTAGGGGTATAAACGTTTGTAAATTTGTCAATTTTCAACAGGTAAAATAATACCAGAAGTAATGTAAAGGTCCCCTTGCTGGTGCTAGTAGCGATTTTACACTCGGTTGACTTATAAGCTTTTCGAATTTACAACCAATATTTTGGCGAAGAGTCTACACAAAAATACCAAAATGTCTCAAATGTCTCTTTTTAATTTCTAACGACAAACAATTTTTTTGTCCGACTAGACTGGCTTTTTGTCAGGTCAAAACTGGTCCTTGTCCTGAGAAATGACCTGCCTATAGACAAAAATTATTTGCAGGCTTGCATGAATGATAAGCTGTTGACCGTTAATGAGGCAAGAGGGGTTTGCTCATTGGCAGCTTTTGATTTGTTTCTGAGTTTCAGCCAAATTTAAACTGGTTTTCAGCATGGAGAGGAAATAAAATTTTGAAAAAACTAAAGATAGTTTCAAAGTTACATAGATTTCTGATCTCACAAAATGTGTTTTACCTCAAGGGTAGCCAACATGTCCAGGACTGCTAGATGGTAATTCTCTCGGGTGACTGGTGCTTATGGGAAATGCTGTAAAGGATATTTTTTAAATGACTGTTAAGATATAAATTACAAGCCAGTCAGACAAAATAACTCTTTATTCTGGGGTTGCCTGTGTGACTGGTTGAAAAATGTCTAAGTTGTCAGGATTTCACTATACAGTACATGTTATCAGGGCTGTCATTAAGGCTGTAACCCATAATCATGTTCGCTACATTGATCTCTAATTGACTTTAGAATCAAAGGAATCAGTGTGTAATTGTCATCAACTTGTGGATCAAGCAGTGGCAGATCTTGGGGGAGGGTGCAGGAGTTGCACACCCCCCCCCCCTGAGATAAAGCCCTCTTCTTCGTATTCACTCTTTAAAATTTGTTTACCTCACCAGTCAGTTACGCCGTTCCTTAATGATGCACCCCCTCCTAGTAAAAATCCTGTATCCGCCCATGTCAAGTAAAGTAAACCTAAGCTTCCTTTCTCTACAGACTGGGCAGACGCCGTAGCAAGACTCTAGAGTGTCCATCAGTAGACTCTCGAAACAGTGGCGACAGTGACAGTGGAGGGCGACCTCGGGGAGCAACCTCAGCAGTGAGCTCCTCCAGTGGTGCAGTATCAGACTTTCCTGCACGAGGAAGAAGTGGGACAGGATTGTCTTTGAATGAAGATGATTCTGCAGAAGTAGATTCTGTATGTACATGTATAGTATTTCATGTAATATGTCAAACACATAAGACTTATTTGACCACATTTCTAAACACCAAGAAGAGAGTTGAAAATATGTTGCGTAGCCGATATTTTTGACTAACCTTGAGGTGTTTGTAAATGTGGTCAAACACTGTCTGAAGTGTTTCATATATCTTCTCAAACGAAACTAAAACTGAGGAGAAAATGGAGAATTACGATTAATTGGGAGGCGTGGTGGCTTCATGTTAGTGCGCTCATCTCCGGATCGAGCGGTCCGGGTTCGAGCCCTGGCTGGGGACATTGTGTTGTGTTCTTGGGCAAGACACTTTACTCTCACAGTGCCTCTCTCCACCCAGGTGTATAAATGGGTACCGGTGAACTTAATGCTGGGGGTAACCCTGCGATGGACTAGCATCCCATCCAGGGGGGAGTAGAAATACTCCTAGTCGCTTCATGCTACAGAAACCGGGATAAGCTCCAGCCTGATGGGCCACTTGGCTTGCATGCAGACTTTACCTTTACCTTTACCTATGATTAATTGTAAAAATTTTTGCTAATTAAGATGAGATATCCAAACACTGACACGGTCATGATTTCCTTTGTTTAAACTTGATGAATTAGTTATTAAGTTTTAGAATTTGAGTTGAATGACTGTACAGTATATCTAAGTGCAGGTAGAGAAATAATTGGAAATCATTATTTGACTTGGAATTTATGTTTGGAATTCTTCTAAGACAGTTTTTAGATTTTGCTCTTGTTTTCTATAAGGCAGCAGTTGGTGCATCTTGGTGCATTGGCAACTATCCTATTTTTAACTCACCAAACCTTTTGACTATGTCAGGCAAGCATTGCTCCCTGGCAACATTTCTTTGTAAATATTGAATTTGGAACGATTTCCTTAAGACTTTGCATATTTAGCAAATTTGGCATAATAAATTGATCTATGCAGCCAAGTTAATTTATGAAAAATATGGAAAATTGTTGATGTCAAAATGATCCGTTGTTTTGTTGAATTGCAGCTGGATGGGACATTTAGTTCCCAAGATAAGGAAAGTGATGAAGTAGACGGACAGATCATTGACTCAGAGGTAAACTGAACCAAAGTTTGTCGTGCTTTGTTGCTTCAGAGCTCGTTCTTGTTCTTGTTTTATTTTTGCCACATATAAATATATTTACAACATGTCAAATGTATATTAGGCAAGAAAGCCCAGGGAAGCCAATAAGGGTTATGTAAAGGACTACCTTAAATACCTTAGCCTAATAACAATAGAATAACATAGTCATCAAAGTGTAATTTCTCGTTAAAACACCAGTACATAATCAGTAGCAAAGTGACGAGAATAAAGAAAGTCATCAAGTGATGTGATGTTGTCTTGACATGCCACAAAATTCTCACAACTGACATTAAGTGAACTGTATGGTTGTCAGTAAGAATAATTAACGGTTTGATCTATGTGCTGACAAGGAATTGTGTCAGAATTTGTTCTTTGTTGCTTCTTAGAAGATAAGACAGAGGGTTGAACACTTGAACTCCAAGATAAAGAAAACCAAGGATCAGATACGTCAGCTGCAAGAAGAGAGAGATGGTAATATCAGTGATTTCCTTTTACTTCCATTTTAAACAGTAACAATAACACTTCTTGAAATTTGAATCTTGAAACTTGTTTACATGTGTCTGGATCAGGCTTTTAGCCAGATGGGCAGGATGCCCACTTTTTAAACAAAACTGAGTGTTAAATTGTCCATATATTGCGCTATAAATATTGTTCATTTGAGTAAACCCTATAGCACATTTTGGACGCGTACTTTTCAAATCCTGGCTAAAAGCTTGATTTGGATCTGCCCTAGCAACAGTTTAATTACAAGGGGGATATTTGTGTTTGCAGAGTATGTTAAAGAGTACCTGGAATCAACGGAAGGCTCACAAAAATCTAAGTAAGTGACAACTTTTTCAAACCACAATCAGTTTATGACAAAAATCTAAGATTGAGGCGTACCCTTAAGTGTTAACCTTTTTATTCTCCTTTTTACCCTTTCCCGTAAAAAAATACAATTCCATGCTGTTGATCTTGAAACTAAATCGTACCATCGAGTGTACTACCGAAAGCATGCTTGCACTAGCACGTAGCTGTGTAGAAGAGAGGACCAGAGGACGAACAAACATTGGGGCGGGAACAAAAACCGACAGACTCCGGTGTGGAGGAAACGCTCGCCCTACCAGCCCCCGCCTCGTCGATAGCTTTTGCTTTCGCCCCAATTTTCTCATGATCAGTATGCGGAAAAAGCTCTTCGTTCTTTCGGTAACGCTTGCTACCCAGGCTAACTAGCACGTGTACGTTGCACATGATACAGATGTACTATCCCGGCCAAAAGTAGTTGGGACACTTGAGCTGGATCACATTTTCCCCATCCGCCCTAATCAATGTTGAAAAATATCGCGTTTTTTCCAACGAAAAGGGAAAAATTCACCCGATTATCAACATTGTAAGTGTGGGGAGGGCAGAACTTGCTTGCTGTCCCAAATTTGTTATCCGATATTGTAGGTATCTTTGTACATGTGTACATGTATGTGACGAGATCAACCGTTAATGCCGTGATACACGATGTGCATGATTGTATACAATAAACTACTGTTACGTTTTGATTCATTGGCGTGTCATTTGTACTTGATGAAACTTCCAAATCTTTTGTTACCAAACGTGGAATTCATTATGTTATGGAAGCTTCGGGTTTATTTAGTCCGTAGGGGCATTCTCAGACTAGTAATAAACCTTTGCTGTCAGCATGCAATGAGAACTAATAAGCCTCTCGTTACGCGAACATGTCGTTAAAACCAATTCCTGTTCTATATCCAAATCGACAGGAGTGAAAAGCACTAGTCAAGAGTCAGTGGAATTTTTAGAACAAAAATTTCTCTTTGCTACACTCTGTTGATGTGCATGCATGAAGGAGAGTGAAGTTGTTACAAGACTGCTACAGTCTGTTTTATCATTTTCTTACAAGGCAAGACAATGAAAGTATTTTCTTGTAAGAAAAAATATCTTGCGACGTGTTGCTGTCTGTGATTGCTGTTAACGGTAATTAAGGTAGACGAAAATTTATTTATAGGTGCCCGGAGTAATTGGAGTTATCTTTCAAGTCGTCACGCTCCACGCGCATAAAAACGTGAATAGAAAAGGAAGGTTGAACGTAAAGGAGATGTGTACACTTTCCATAGGCTCTCATACATGTATCGAAAGGCGGTATTGTCTGCAAATTGGCTTCGAGTGTGTATCCTTTTGAGAGATCAGACTGAACTTGCGTTCGAAGGTGAATTTTTTTCTTGATCGTGCAAAGTCGGTTTAAGCGTGTTTCAAGGAGAGAGATTTGTATTAAACGCTATAGACTGGCTGTCAACAGTACTTGTGAAAGGATCAGTGTCGTTGTTTCTGCCATTGTGCAGACAAAGACGCTCTTCACCAGCGTACGTTTGTCTCTCTTGTGTGAGGTTTAAATGCTGCAAATTCATTTTTTGACTTCCATCCAAGTTGCGCTGAGTTAGTATGTACAACAAACTATTTTTGCAAGTGTTGCATGAGCTTAGCAGCTGTTGAATGTATTTCTAAGGCCCCGTCCACGCTACGCCGGGTGAATTTGAAAACGCAGCTTTATTTCCACAGTTAGGCCTGCCGTCCACACTAATCCGTCACGGGAACGGAGCTTTTCGAAAACGCTCTTCAAACCGGAGGAATTTGGAAACGTCCGCTTTATTTCCACAGTTAGGCCTGCCGTCCACGCTAATCCGTCACGGGAACGGAGCTTTTCGAAAACGCTCTTCAAACCGGAGGAATTTGGAAACGTCCGCTTTATTTCCACAGTTAGGCCTGCCGTCCACACTAATCCGTCACGGGAACGGAGCTTTTCGAAAACGCTCTTCAAACCGGAGGAATTTGGAAACGTCCGCTTTATTTCCACAGTTAGGCCTGCCGTCCACACTAATCCGTCACGGGAACGGAGCTTTTCGAAAACGCTCTTCAAACCGGAGGAATTTGGAAACGTCCGCTTTATTTCCACAGTTAGGCCTGCCGTCCACACTAATCCGTCACGGGAACGGAGCTTTTCGAAAACGCTCTTCAAACCGGAGGAATTTGGAAACGTCCGCTTTATTTCCACAGTTAGGCCTGCCGTCCACGCTAATCCGTCACGGGAACGGAGCTTTTCGAAAACGCTCTTCAAACCGGAGGAATTTGGAAACGTCCGCTTTATTTCCACAGTTAGGCCTGCTGTCCACGCTAATCCGTCACGGGAACGGAGCTTTTCGAAAACGCTCTTCAAACCGGAGGAATTTGGAAACGTCCGCTTTATTTCCACAGTTAGGCCTGCCGTCCACACTAATCCGTCACGGGAACGGAGCTTTTCGAAAACGCTCTTCAAACCGGAGGAATTTGGAAACGTCCGCTTTATTTCCACAGTTAGGCCTGCCGTCCACACTATTCCGTCACGGGAACGGAGCTTTTCGAAAACGCTCTTCAAACCGGAGGAATTTGGAAACGTCCGCTTTATTTCCACAGTTAGGCCTGCCGTCCACACTAATCCGTCACGGGAACGGAGCTTTTCGAAAACGCTCTTCAAACCGGAGGAATTTGGAAACGTCCGCTTTATTTCCACAGTTAGGCCTGCCGTCCACGCTAATCCGTCACGGGAACGGAGCTTTTCGAAAACGCTCTTCAAACCGGAGGAATTTGGAAACGTCCGCTTTATTTCCACAGTTAGGCCTGCCGTCCACACTAATTCGTCACGGGAACGGAGCTTTTCGAAAACGCTCTTCAAACCGGAGGAATTTGGAAACGTCCGCTTTATTTCCACAGTTAGGCCTGCCGTCCACACTAATCCGTCACGGGAACGGAGCTTTTCGAAAACGCTCTTCAAACCGGAGGAATTTGGAAACGTCCGCTTTATTTCCACAGTTAGGCCTGCCGTCCACGCTAATCCGTCACGGGAACGGAGCTTTTCGAAAACGCTCTTCAAACCGGAGGAATTTGGAAACGTCCGCTTTATTTCCACAGTTAGGCCTGCTGTCCACGCTAATCCGTCACGGGAACGGAGCTTTTCGAAAACGCTCTTCAAACCGGAGGAATTTGGAAACGTCCGCTTTATTTCCACAGTTAGGCCTGCCGTCCACACTAATCCGTCACGGGAACGGAGCTTTTCGAAAACGCTCTTCAAACCGGAGGAATTTGGAAACGTCCGCTTTATTTCCACAGTTAGGCCTGCCGTCCACACTATTCCGTCACGGGAACGGAGCTTTTCGAAAACGCTCTTCAAACCGGAGGAATTTGGAAACGTCCGCTTTATTTCCACAGTTAGGCCTGCCGTCCACACTAATCCGTCACGGGAACGGAGCTTTTCGAAAACGCTCTTCAAACCGGAGGAATTTGGAAACGTCCGCTTTATTTCCACAGTTAGGCCTGCCGTCCACGCTAATCCGTCACGGGAACGGAGCTTTTCGAAAACGCTCTTCAAACCGGAGGAATTTGGAAACGTCCGCTTTATTTCCACAGTTAGGCCTGCCGTCCACACTAATTCGTCACGGGAACGGAGCTTTTCGAAAACGCTCTTCAAACCGGAGGAATTTGGAAACGTCCGCTTTATTTCCACAGTTAGGCCTGCCGTCCACACTAATCCGTCACGGGAACGGAGCTTTTCGAAAACGCTCTTCAAACCGGAGGAATTTGGAAACGTCCGCTTTATTTCCACAGTTAGGCCTGCCGTCCACACTAATCCGTCACGGGAACGGAGCTTTTCGAAAACGCTCTTCAAACCGGAGGAATTTGGAAACGTCCGCTTTATTTCCACAGTTAGGCCTGCCGTCCACACTAATCCGTCACGGGAACGGAGCTTTTCGAAAACGCTCTTCAAACCGGAGGAATTTGGAAACGTCCGCTTTATTTCCACAGTTAGGCCTGCCGTCCACACTATTCCGTCACGGGAACGGAGCTTTTCGAAAACGCTCTTCAAACCGGAGGAATTTGGAAACGTCCGCTTTATTTCCACAGTTAGGCCTGCCGTCCACACTATTCCGTCACGGGAACGGAGCTTTTCGAAAACGCTCTTCAAACCGGAGGAATTTGGAAACGTCCGCTTTATTTCCACAGTTAGGCCTGCCGTCCACACTAATCCGTCACGGGAACGGAGCTTTTCGAAAACGCTCTTCAAACCGGAGGAATTTGGAAACGTCCGCTTTATTTCCACAGTTAGGCCTGCCGTCCACACTAATCCGTCACGGGAACGGAGCTTTTCGAAAACGCTCTTCAAACCGGAGGAATTTGGAAACGTCCGCTTTATTTCCACAGTTAGGCCTGCCGTCCACACTATTCCGTCACGGGAACGGAGCTTTTCGAAAACGCTCTTCAAACCGGAGGAATTTGGAAACGTCCGCTTTATTTCCACAGTTAGGCCTGCCGTCCACACTATTCCGTCACGGGAACGGAGCTTTTCGAAAACGCTCTTCAAACCGGAGGAATTTGGAAACGTCCGCTTTATTTCCACAGTTAGGCCTGCCGTCCACACTAATCCGTCACGGGAACGGAGCTTTTCGAAAACGCTCTTCAAACCGGAGGAATTTGGAAACGTCCGCTTTATTTCCACAGTTAGGCCTGCCATCCACGCTAATCCGTCACGGGAACGGAGCTTTTCGAAAACGCTCTTCAAACCGGAGGAATTTGGAAACGTCCGCTTTATTTCCACAGTTAGGCCTGCCGTCCACGCTAATCCGTCACGGGAACGGAGCTTTTCGAAAACGCTCTTCAAACCGGAGGAATTTGGAAACGTCCGCTTTATTTCCACAGTTAGGCCTGCCGTCCACACTAATCCGTCACGGGAACGGAGCTTTTCGAAAACGCTCTTCAAACCGGAGGAATTTGGAAACGTCCGCTTTATTTCCACAGTTAGGCCTGCCGTCCACACTAATCCGTCACGGGAACGGAGCTTTTCGAAAACGCTCTTCAAACCGGAGGAATTTGGAAACGTCCGCTTTATTTCCACAGTTAGGCCTGCCGTCCACACTAATCCGTCACGGGAACGGAGCTTTTCGAAAACGCTCTTCAAACCGGAGGAATTTGGAAACGTCCGCTTTATTTCCACAGTTAGGCCTGCCGTCCACACTATTCCGTCACGGGAACGGAGCTTTTCGAAAACGCTCTTCAAACCGGAGGAATTTGGAAACGTCCGCTTTATTTCCACAGTTAGGCCTGCCGTCCACACTAATCCGTCACGGGAACGGAGCTTTTCGAAAACGCTCTTCAAACCGGAGGAATTTGGAAACGTCCGCTTTATTTCCACAGTTAGGCCTGCCGTCCACACTAATCCGTCACGGGAACGGAGCTTTTCGAAAACGCTCTTCAAACCGGAGGAATTTGGAAACGTCCGCTTTATTTCCACAGTTAGGCCTGCCGTCCACACTATTCCGTCACGGGAACGGAGCTTTTCGAAAACGCTCTTCAAACCGGAGGAATTTGGAAACGTCCGCTTTATTTCCACAGTTAGGCCTGCCGTCCACACTATTCCGTCACGGGAACGGAGCTTTTCGAAAACGCTCTTCAAACCGGAGGAATTTGGAAACGTCCGCTTTATTTCCACAGTTAGGCCTGCCGTCCACACTAATCCGTCACGGGAACGGAGCTTTTCGAAAACGCTCTTCAAACCGGAGGAATTTGGAAACGTCCGCTTTATTTCCACAGTTAGGCCTGCCATCCACGCTAATCCGTCACGGGAACGGAGCTTTTCGAAAACGCTCTTCAAACCGGAGGAATTTGGAAACGTCCGCTTTATTTCCACAGTTAGGCCTGCCGTCCACGCTAATCCGTCACGGGAACGGAGCTTTTCGAAAACGCTCTTCAAACCGGAGGAATTTGGAAACGTCCGCTTTATTTCCACAGTTAGGCCTGCCATCCACGCTAATCCGTCACGGGAACGGAGCTTTTCGAAAACGCTCTTCAAACCGGAGGAATTTGGAAACGTCCGCTTTATTTCCACAGTTAGGCCTGCCATCCACGCTAATCCGTCACGGGAACGGAGCTTTTCGAAAACGCTCTTCAAACCGGAGGAATTTGGAAACGTCCGCTTTATTTCCACAGTTAGGCCTGCCGTCCACGCTAATCCGTCACGGGAACGGAGCTTTTCGAAAACGCTCTTCAAACCGGAGGAATTTGGAAACGTCCGCTTTATTTCCACAGTTAGGCCTGCCGTCCACACTAATCCGTCACGGGAACGGAGCTTTTCGAAAACGCTCTTCAAACCGGAGGAATTTGGAAACGTCCGCTTTATTTCCACAGTTAGGCCTGCCGTCCACACTATTCCGTCACGGGAACGGAGCTTTTCGAAAACGCTCTTCAAACCGGAGGAATTTGGAAACGTCCGCTTTATTTCCACAGTTAGGCCTGCCGTCCACACTAATCCGTCACGGGAACGGAGCTTTTCGAAAACGCTCTTCAAACCGGAGGAATTTGGAAACGTCCGCTTTATTTCCACAGTTAGGCCTGCCATCCACGCTAATCCGTCACGGGAACGGAGCTTTTCGAAAACGCTCTTCAAACCGGAGGAATTTGGAAACGTCCGCTTTATTTCCACAGTTAGGCCTGCCGTCCACGCTAATCCGTCACGGGAACGGAGCTTTTCGAAAACGCTCTTCAAACCGGAGGAATTTGGAAACGTCCGCTTTATTTCCACAGTTAGGCCTGCCGTCCACACTAATCCGTCACGGGAACGGAGCTTTTCGAAAACGCTCTTCAAACCGGAGGAATTTGGAAACGTCCGCTTTATTTCCACAGTTAGGCCTGCCGTCCACACTAATCCGTCACGGGAACGGAGCTTTTCGAAAACGCTCTTCAAACCGGAGGAATTTGGAAACGTCCGCTTTATTTCCACAGTTAGGCCTGCCGTCCACACTAATCCGTCACGGGAACGGAGCTTTTCGAAAACGCTCTTCAAACCGGAGGAATTTGGAAACGTCCGCTTTATTTCCACAGTTAGGCCTGCCGTCCACACTATTCCGTCACGGGAACGGAGCTTTTCGAAAACGCTCTTCAAACCGGAGGAATTTGGAAACGTCCGCTTTATTTCCACAGTTAGGCCTGCCGTCCACACTAATCCGTCACGGGAACGGAGCTTTTCGAAAACGCTCTTCAAACCGGAGGAATTTGGAAACGTCCGCTTTATTTCCACAGTTAGGCCTGCCGTCCACACTAATCCGTCACGGGAACGGAGCTTTTCGAAAACGCTCTTCAAACCGGAGGAATTTGGAAACGTCCGCTTTATTTCCACAGTTAGGCCTGCCGTCCACACTATTCCGTCACGGGAACGGAGCTTTTCGAAAACGCTCTTCAAACCGGAGGAATTTGGAAACGTCCGCTTTATTTCCACAGTTAGGCCTGCCGTCCACACTATTCCGTCACGGGAACGGAGCTTTTCGAAAACGCTCTTCAAACCGGAGGAATTTGGAAACGTCCGCTTTATTTCCACAGTTAGGCCTGCCGTCCACACTAATCCGTCACGGGAACGGAGCTTTTCGAAAACGCTCTTCAAACCGGAGGAATTTGGAAACGTCCGCTTTATTTCCACAGTTAGGCCTGCCATCCACGCTAATCCGTCACGGGAACGGAGCTTTTCGAAAACGCTCTTCAAACCGGAGGAATTTGGAAACGTCCGCTTTATTTCCACAGTTAGGCCTGCCGTCCACGCTAATCCGTCACGGGAACGGAGCTTTTCGAAAACGCTCTTCAAACCGGAGGAATTTGGAAACGTCCGCTTTATTTCCACAGTTAGGCCTGCCGTCCACACTAATCCGTCACGGGAACGGAGCTTTTCGAAAACGCTCTTCAAACCGGAGGAATTTGGAAACGTCCGCTTTATTTCCACAGTTAGGCCTGCCGTCCACACTAATCCGTCACGGGAACGGAGCTTTTCGAAAACGCTCTTCAAACCGGAGGAATTTGGAAACGTCCGCTTTATTTCCACAGTTAGGCCTGCCGTCCACACTAATCCGTCACGGGAACGGAGCTTTTCGAAAACGCTCTTCAAACCGGAGGATTTTGAAAACGCCGCCTTTGCGTTTTCGTGCAGACGGAAAACATTTTGAAAACGGAGCTTTTTGAAAACGATGACATCACGATGATCACGTGATTTCCCTGCCTGAGTTTTCCTCAAACACAAACCCAGAGTGACCGGTGATCGTTGCGTTTTCAAATTCCTCCGGCGTAGTGTGGACAAGGCCCTACATGCTATGAATCGCGTGCTCTGTCTTACACCTAGTTGGTGTATAGTGAATTCTTTGGTGACATTCTCTAATTGGTAGCAGATGTAAAGGATCGATTAAATATCTACTTTTTTTTCTATTTCCTGTGTGACACGACCTGGATTGGGGCCATGTCATTCTCGCTATCTACTTAAGCACTTTTTTAAACCTTTTTTTATGAGCATTCCTTATTCTTAGACATTCTTTCGAAAACAATGTGCGTGATTATGTAGTAAACTGCTCCGATACGAAATCAAATAGTACATGAACACTCCACTTTATTGTCAGTTGGTGGAGACACCTAACAATAAAGCCGCAATAAAGATTCTTAGTTCTATGTGAACAAAGGTAAATTCATTTGGCAATTGTTAGAACAAGAAGAAACAAGGAAAGCAACATTTCAAGGTCCTACCAAATTTCGATTACGGCCACGTTTAAGAGCAGGCGGATTAGCGGGCTCTAGCGCGATACGCGGCGCGCTGGTGTATCGCGCTAGAGCGGGCTAATCCGCCTGTTCTGCAGGTTAATATGTAATAGCAAGGGGAGCTGAGTTATTGATCAAGGACCAGTGTATTATAGAGCTATTGTTTCGCATTGTTTCGCTCTTTGAAGCTGTTAATTGTGGCTTGTATCATACTATCATGTTTCCGCACTCTACAGTTGTTGCTGTTAAATTCTGTGTCACAACCTTACACATACTGACTGGAAATACTTGTGTTCCTTTCTTCTCAGAGCTGTCTTTGAAAAGAAGAATCAAAAGACAAATACACTGGTCGCCCAGCTACAGAAAAAGCTGGAAAAATATCACAATACACGTATGGTAAGTATTATTTCGCAATTAGATTATAAGCTCGGGATTTCTATCGCGTGATAGTTGACAAGGGCGCAGCCCGAGTCAGCTGTCAAGCATAGAAATCGAGGGCGAATAATCAAATTGTTTTAGTACAAATCTACTGGTCGTTCAAAACGTTTAGTCTAAATCGTCTGCACTGACACTTCGTAACATAGATTTGACCAAGTATAGTACTTTATGATACTTGCATGCAATCTGTGAATCAAAACTTAGTCAAACAGTTGGAATTTCTTGTCTGAGTATCAGTGTTCTTTCTTTCTTTCTCCACAGGAGTTAGAGTTAAATGGCGCAGCACCCAGTGGACATCTCGCTAAAGAAGTATTCAAGTAGGTTGACAATGAAGCTATAAAAGTGCAGGATTTATCTATAGCACTCAAAAGGGTTAGGCTTATACAGGGAAACATCTATTTTTGAAAGCGTTTCGTTTGTACACCTATATCCAAACATTTTAACATGTTATCGGATCGCAAAGGAACAAGTTGACATCTCTACCATTTGATAGCAATCTTGGAAGATGTATTACGAGAAAGTGATATCTAATAATCTGAGGAAAATGTCATCTTCCCAAGTAGTCGATGGGAATTATTTTAGAGAAACTGAGTCAATTCCACTGAAAGATTGCTTACTTATCAAACTTTAGTTATAAAACTCTCCAGTCATTTCTTCAAGAAGGATTTATAGACCGTAGAAGCTTAATTATTCCGTGCAAGAGGCCATGATCTAAGAACTGTTGGTTCATCGTCTCCTGCTCCTTGACAAGACGTTGTGGAAACATCCATAGAAATATATTTTGTTTTCTAGGCCGGATGGCTTGCGATTTCACGTTGAAGATGTAAAATACACAAGCACTGATAAATAAGTTACTTTTGTGGAGAACAGATGTCCTTTTATTCATTTTGAGTTATTTTGGTCGAGTACAAAATTACCGTTAAATTAAAGGAAACCTGAAAATAATAGTTTCCTAAGATAGAAAAACACCAAAGAGATAATAAGAAACCATAAAGGAACAAGAATGGTTAAGGATGAAAAAGATTAACACGGATTCCAACGACCTACTTGTAAAATATAGGCTCAACTTTTGAAGATACGCAAACCGTGACGTGAGACGATTGTCGGGTCGAGAGGATAAAAGACAGATCTGAAATCACTCTTCCAGTTGTCTTCACGGTTACTTGGATGTTTGTTTTGAAGTGGCTGATGACAGTTCATAACGTCATAAATCGTTTGATGTTAGCCTTGAATAATTGTAACATTATCAAACACCTGTAAGCTTGGAGAAGAGGATATTATTGTTTTCAGTCAGGCTCAGAAAACAGAATTATTTTCCATACATCGGGGGTCGCTCACCTTCTGTGCGGGCAATTGCGCGAAACAAAAAAAATAAATAAGATTTTTTCGTTTGATGTTTTTAAAATCTTCTGCAGATCCGTTTTGCAGTTTAGACTGGTTGAATTAGTGGTTAGTTTGTAGTTTACTTCAATTTCGGCTTTTTAGTTAATCTTTAATAAACAAAGAGGAATCGTAATGCTTGTTTTTGGCGGCTCGGTGTATGCAAATTTTCAAACTGTAAAAACTCATAAATATTGAATACATAATCTATAAAAAAAATTAGAACTTCCCTCTTGTTTTGGATAGCAGAAAGTGAAAAGTGAAATTTGATATCTTTGTTTCGTGTTGGCACCTTGAAAGACGAGACATGTGTTTATCGCCATAATTCATTTTCATGGCAAGTGTTAAGCCTTCGCGCTCTCTACCGAAGATCTTTGTGAAAGAATCGACGGGCCAAGAAATCGTTCAGCCGGCTTTCCTAACGCCGAAGTGTGCTCGGAATCTGCGGACAACCCTCCAAAAACACAAGTCTTGTTTCTGGCCGTAAGTCGACGTTTGGAGTATATGCTGTTTTGTTTTCGTGCGTTGTACAATACGGCTGAAGTCGCTTAAAATATGTTCGGTTTATTGACGTGTCTATGCTTGCTTCATTGATACTGGAGTAGAAAGGCTTTGTAGCGAGGTGTACCCAAAGAGGAGGATCAAAATTACTATAATTATGCTGTTAGATAGATGTTGTGAAAATTAGATTTTGCGATTTCAACAATTGGATCATATGTAAAATGTACGCTCGCGTTTATATTGTTGATAATGCATGTAAACTGGCACAAGATGCGTTTCTCAGTTGTCTTCGGAATGACTGCAGTCTTCGGGATGTCTCTACATGTGTTTTAGTCTTAATACTTCAAAATCTAGATGCGATTAATAAGCCTGTGTTTTTTGTGAAAACGTCAAACGCTGGATGATTACAGTGTCTGTAGTTTTTAACGTTTTTCAGGTTCGCTTTTTATTTGAGGTTGTGGTGTCGACAGATTTATACATGCTTCATGTTTACTTGAAATAGCAGCGTTTTTATCAATTTGCCTTGTGGATACATCACTTTGTCTGATGGCAAAATATTCTCTTAACGGTAAAAAAATACTTTTACCGTTTCAAGATTCTATTATTGCCTTAGAAGACATTAATTTTTGTATTCAGCCTATTAAATATGCTTTTACTCCATATACAGTTGTTTTGACACGAGACACTGAATTTGTTTACACAGCATTTGGACGGACCTTTTGTTTAACGAAGTAGGGCTCCCTCATTGTATAAATACTTTCGAATCTTATTATTATTTTTATCTTATTTACATATATTTTTTGGCTTCAGGGGTGTTAGAGATGGAGTCAAAGGGTACGTATAAAACAACCAGTTGCTATCTTTTTGTGATCTATTACCGAAATATTTCATTTACATATAAATTGGCGGAAGCAATATCATTTTACTCGCATGCCTATGATAAAATAAAATGAAGCCTTTGGCCTTGTAAACTTGAGATTACCATTTTTTTTTTATTAACCATACATTTTAAATCTCTGCGAAGTACATACGAAGTTATTTATCTGTTCAGTGAAATAATTGATCCGATAAGACAGTAATTTTATTGTCATGAATATATGTGCTTGTAAATTCTGTAATTCGAATTGAAAAGGTTTCTTCTTGAAAAATTGATCTTTTGTAAAAAGCTGAGGTAATTATTACCAGCAAGACTATTCGTATTTAGTATAAATCTACGAGCGGTCTATCACAAATAACGTTCCCTTACTGGCTACGTTACACACTATCTATTCTGCTGTAAGATAAGATAACTTTATTTATACACGGTTTTTCCATCAGTCAACAAAGTTACTGGACTATCTATCTATCTGCCTAATTACAATAAAAAAAGAAAAAAGAAAAAACTGCTTTTCATGGAGGCCGTGTCTAAAAATTTACTTAAAATTAAGATATTGCTTTAAATTGTGGCGACTTAATTAAGATTTGAAATCGGTCAGTGAAGATGCTTGTCGTAGGTCTATAGGTAAGCTGTTCCACAACTGAGCCCCGCTGTACGAAAAACTTCTCTCAAGATAATCAGTTCGAGGTTGTGGAAGGACTAATGTGTTATAGACAGTGAGTAGCCTAGTGGTGTGCGGTTGTTGACAAAATGGCGGCCGCTTCTTTGCGGATTTAGATAATTTACTAGTCAAGGCGATTCCAGAGAAGACCAAAGTTGCAACGAAATACGGAATAAAAAAGTTGTATTTATTTAATAACCGAAAACGTGAACCTACGTTGTTGTTTGTTTTGAACATGTAGTAGATTTATACTAAAGTAATTAGATCATATTTGCTCTCGATTTCTATGCGTGATAGCAACAGAAATCTCCAGCTCATAATCTCATTATCGTGCTCTCGTAATCGAGAGGGAATAATCTAATTGTTCTTAGTAGAATTTCACTAGTATACTAATGCAAATGCTCCAGTCTGATTGGCTGAGCTATTCGTATATTGTCAGCCATTAGAGTGCAGCAGCTGTCGGTCGTCCACGAAATGCGACGTTTTTATCGTTTTTCCGAAGTTTTGGAAGAAAGTTTAGATGTAAATGGATAATTAAGTTCCTGAGAAGACTGAAGGAAGGACATAAACGGATTTATGACTTTAAAAACTTGAAATTATTGAAAAACCGGTGCGCGCGCGTAAACAACTTACAATTTACCAAGGACAACTCAGTACGTGCGATTTTGTTAAAGGGTAAAGTTTAATAATGCGTCGAAAAATATTTGGAAACCATTATCTGCGTTAATTTAAGTTAGAATTCTACTAAAACAATTAGATTTTTCGCTCTCGATTTCTATGAGACGATAGTTGATGAGGCCTTTGGCCTCATCAACTATCACCTCATAGAAATCTCGAGCTCATAATCTAATTGTTAAATAGCGTAAAGAATTCTCCGGCAAAATGTGTCCGACCCACTTTTCAAGCCTTTTGCCAATTTTAAATCTCACCGAAATTAAAGACATTGTAATACTTGTTGTTTTTAGGTTATTCGGGTTACCTTAGCTGGCGTGAATTTTGAGACTAACTCTCTGTTTCTGGTGGAAAAAGTGATAGAAAGATGCGGAAAGAAGTAAATAACTTACAGGCAAGGCCGCCTGTAAGTTATATACATCTTTCCATCATTGTTTTGAGGGCTTTCCTGGCTCAAACAGTTTCATTCTACGCGGTAGAAAAAGTGTATTTGGATGACTTATGTTCTTCATATTGTTTTGTATAGAGCGGTTACCAAGCCTCTGGAGATTATCAAGCACCGTAGGTTTGGCAGTGCAGAGAATGTGAGCACTACTGCGTCAAGTCCTGGATCAAGTATGTATCACTATGCTGTTTGTGTTGTTTAACGCTTTTCACTGCAAAAGAACATCTTCCTTCGCAGCAGTTCTTATTTTCACGGCTTATTTCCATTACTTTAGAAGGGGCAGTCTACTTTGTCTGTGAAATCATAAGTTGTGTCGACACCAGAGACTTCGTGGTAGACCACTTTGAAAGTTACGTGGTTTTTGTTGCACCTGCAAAGACTGCAGAGGGCCTGAGATCCGAGTCCGATTTCGTGTCCCATAGAGCGTTTTCATATGACGTCACGGCAGCCATGTTGGTGTGCCAAAACAATGAAGCGGCACCCATTGTTGGTGTACCAAAACAATGAACCAGTAGCCATATTGGTGTTCCAAAACAATTAAACGGCAGCCATGTTTGTGCGTCAATAGCCTGGGTAATACTGGCTAGTTTACCGAACCAATCCTGCGGTAGTTGAACTCGTTCCTTATGGAAACATTTTCTTTAGTTCCAATCAATTTGCAAGTGTGCTGGCCACATGAATGAAAACACTCTATGCAAGATTTCCCAACGGTAAAGGGCTAGTAACAGACTTCTTTTTAACGTTTGTTATTGTGGCAGCTATGAATCGCGGCAACCGTCTTTTTTTAACTACGAATGAAAATGTCAAAGTTGGCAAACGAAAGCTCTCTAAAATCATGTAGAACAAACTCGTTGGCTTTGTTTCTGTGACTTATTCTCGTAGTTGGACTCGCACCTAGTGGTCCCTGTCTACTAGTGAAGATGTTGGGTTTTAGTTTCTTTTCTCGTGATCAAGTAACAGTTTACTTCACTGTACAGTAGCGAAAATGTAGGTAAGAAAAATGTTTGGGCGATTTCTCCAAGTTCTCGCCACTTTATCTGGGGCGAGGCTCATCTCGCGGTCCCTTATGGGATCGTTGTTGGGGACATCTTTTGTTTTGTCCTTGGTAACGGTCTCACAAGCCACTGCGAGATGAGAAGACTTGCCCTAGGTTTCTTCTCGTAGCGAATTGTGGAGGAGTTGCCGTGTGAAGACTTTTTGTGATTGGAAAGTGGTGTGTGTTATAATTTCAGAGATAGATGGACTTGAAGAAGAACCTAGCAGTCCTGCAGGTGAAGATAGTTTCGCAGGAGATTCTAATCTCAGGTAAATCTAAGCGTGTTCTCAGCGGCCGTAATCTTTTCGTTGTCACGCAACTGTTCTCGCTCTTGTGTGACATAGAACGTGATGGTTGCACACCATAGAGTGGTTTGATTTTCTTTTCAATCGACCAAAATCGAGGAACTCCAGAAATCGCCACCGATTGTAACCAGTGTTACATGCACTAGTCACTGGTAAACTTGTTTCAGAACTTCTGTGTCGTACTATTTTGCTGGTTTTGAAGGGTGTGGAGAGGGTTGGAGAGGAGGGAAGGGGTAAGATTTGATTCGGAGAAGAGAAAAGCGTGAAGAGATCAAGGTGACTGGCTGGGTAGAATTAAGACCAGACAGTTACAGGGCAGTTTACTGTCCATCTTTGCAAAGACGTCGTGAAATATTTTTACTCAAAATGTTTTTTTTTTTTCTTTTAAGCCCGGCCAGATACAACAGCGATGATGATTCTTCCAGTGTAGCATCAGCCACGCACATCGGGTGAGTTCGAAAATCTGACAACGTAGATTAATTCTGTCGATTTGGTAGTAAGTTCCCATCTGAACACTGCTAGCGTGCGTAGCAGTCTTTTCCGTTTCCTCTAAACGGGAGAAAGCGAGAACCAAGGGGAAGTCGCGCGAAAGCATGGGGCGAGAGCAAAAAGTTAGAAAAAGGGGGAGGGGGTCCTGTCACTAATTTTTTTTGTTACCTCTGTCCCCGTGCCCTCGCGCGACTCCTGCTTGCCTGAAAGGAAACGGAAAAGACTGCTACGCAGGCTAGAACAGTGCATACATGAAGTCCGTTCAGTCCTGGGAACTGGACTGGACCTGGGCCAGCTGACTCATTGGTGTCAGCGGTCTTCTCCGGTTTTTGTGGCACGAAGCGGCTAGGAGTATTGCCTCCTCCCCTCCCCTGATGGGATGTTGGTTCATCGCAGGGTACTCCTGACCTCTTGTCTAGCTGTCCTGAAATAATTTGCCGGTCCTCGTGTATATATACTACAGTTACAGCACGAACATAATTACAACAAAAACTTTCTTTCGCCACAAAGTAGAAATAATTTATTGCAATAATAAAATTAAAAACTAAAATTAAAAATGATAGGGGTGCTGGCTACCGCAAAGAACGTAGGAGTTAAAAATGCTAGGCAACCAGTGAAAAGAAAAGACATTTTACTTGTTTAGGTCAGGGACACAAAACAAACAAACAAACAAACATACACACACACGTCACTATCTATACTTTGCGAAACATTGCTGTAAACAAGCGGACGAGGTATAATGCCTGTTTTCCCATATATCAAAAACGTGCTGCAAGTCAAATTATTACTTATATCACTGTATGTGTTTAAATCTATGCCAGCCTTGAATTTTCCTTGAGATTGTAAATTAACCCCTGTCGGTTTCATTCTCAGCGTTACGCTCCCGGGAAACAGCCCACGTCACAGCCTTCCGCCCAGTCCCCCCACGTCCTATGAACACGATATTATCGAACTTCGTGAAACTAACGCCAGACTGCAGGAACTCATAGATAACTTGAAGGTAAGTTGTTTAATTCTTTATGAAACGTAGTTGTGAGTTCGTAATATATCCGCAGATGGTGAAGAATGTAAGTGAATATATGAAAAATCATTGATGGAAAATGCGAAGGCTCGAGATAGAAGCATTTTCTCAGACGGTGTTGAAGAAGGTACAGAGACATTTCAGACCCTCTCCTGAAACGAGGAGGTGAGAGGGTAATTGAGAAGAGGTAAAAATACTCATCTTGTGATTAATGAGGGAATCCTATCTTAAGATACACTAGAATCGGTAACCCTCTCTCTAGCCAAATTATTTTGTATGGAACATGAATTGAATCAGGGAATGTTTCTATAACAAGCATGCACTTCTGTTTTCAGCGACAGCTAGACTTTGTTGCGGAATCACTTCAAGAGGAACGATGCAATTCAGAGGTTTGTTTTTATTTTGTGTTTTACCACTGTTATAATTTACCATTTGATTACTATATTTTTTTAAATTTACTTCTGATGTGATCCAATGGAAAACAAAAGTACCATTAATCCCCCAAAAGGAGTTTTTTGAGACTGCGTTACTCTTGCGTGCACATACGTGACTTATACATGTGACTTACACGAAGTGCCTGGTGGCAAGCTGATGTCAATTTTTGTACTTTTTGTGCTGTAGCTGATGCGATACGATTTTTTTCTCGACTGTTTTTCTTCGTATTATTCTGCTACCACTTCCAAATATTGTAAACGTAATAATAAGTCGCAAAGGCGCCCTGGTCTCATGGTTCGAGCCCTGGCCGGAGACGTTGTGTTGTGTTCTTGGGCAAGACATTTTACTCTCACAGTGCCTCTTTCCACCCAGGTGTTAAGTTATTTGATGGTAGGAGGTAATCCTGCGATGGACTATCATCCCATCCAGAGGGTAGCAGAAATACTCACTCGCTTTATTCTACTGAAACCAGTATAACCTCCAGCCTGATGGGCCACTTGGCTCGTATGCAGACTTTACCTTTACCAACGCTAATGCGTCCTTTGTTCCCTCACAGCAACTGCGAGATTTACTAAACAGCATAACAACAGAGTGGAATGACGTGTCAGAACTACGTCAGAACGAGGTGAGAAGAAAATCCTCTCAGAGGGAAGGGGTACGGCTGTCATCATAATTCAGACTTCAAAAGCATAGCAATTACGTGACTCAAACACAGGCGTGACAGTAATTGAGGCCATTTAATTATTTAACGTTCGTTTTATCTAGTTGAGATCCCTGAAAAGATAACACCTGTAACTGTAAGTGTTTTTTTTAAACTTTTGTTTTCATTTTTTTATGACAGATGATAACGGTAAAACAAGAACTCGAACGAGCCGAGGAACGCATTGAGTTAGTGGAATATCGGTCAGCGGAGCGAGCAAGCGAGATTGAAGAGGCGCTCGATTCTTACGTCACTAGGGTAAGACAAGGGCGTTGTAAGGACAGCCTAAGCAAGTGAAAGTTCTGGCTATGAAAAGCAACGACGTCGTAAAGACGAATTTTTATTGAAATAAGTAGTGACATGAGAGCTGAGGAGTGGAAAGGGACTCAATGCGTGGCTAAACAGATCAACACACAAGCTTGATTATATGGGGTAAAACAAACTACAGAAATTTTCATAGTCAGCGGAAGGTCACGAAATTGTATCACTTTGGTTGTGTTAGACTTGAGAAACGCCTTGTGACTTGAGGGGTGTGTGGCAAGGAAACTAAGCGTATTCAATTGATGTAGGTAGATAGATATGCAGGGTGTAAGAGAAGTAACAATCCACTAGTACTAGAAATGAACCATTAAGTTCTTGCAACTGGAATTAGAATTAATGACTGTAAGTAAGTAAGTAAGTAAGTAAGTAAGGAGAATAAGTATTTTGATCCTGGGACTAAAAGGGTTTGCCATAATACAAATACAATGGAATCCCGATTTTTCGAACCTCCAACGGAAACGAAAATTGGTTTGAAAAGTCGAGTAGTTCAAGAAACCGGAGGAACAACAACCATAACTGAGCGAAATCTACTAGGATTCGCCCCTCATTTCGTGCTAAAGAGGTAGTTCGTTCAAAGATATACTCGTAAGAGCCAAGCTATGAAAAAAGGCTACAACACGCACTTGGAAGTCGTGCAGGCCTGTCAACCTCATTTTAGACCTGGGGGGAGGGGGGGGGGGAAGCGTTCCTGTAGCCTTCTTTGTCACGAAACTCGCTGAAACGACTTTTGGTTCGAGTTAACGGGAGGTTCAAAATATCAAGAGTTTAAGAAATCGGTATTTCACTGTAAAGTACTTGCTGGTCTCTGTTTTTAATGACATGGTTATTTTTTTCTGCTGACTACAGGTTTTGAAAATCGAAGCTATACAACAGCAAAGCCAACAAATGATGGGATTGGACGATTACTTGGATCAGAGCGCTCAGGCCAAAGCGCTTTTATCAAAATTCCTCACTATGATCCTGGCCATCTTACAGATTGTACTTATCATATGCACAACACTAGCCAGAATAGTTATTCCCTTCACAAGAACATGGTAAGCTTCGATTTTGTCTTGTCCAGTCGGTGCTGACCTCTAACCCGGGTTGGGGGGGGGGGGGGTGCTACCTTATAAAAGGGACGGGGAAAATTTTGATAAGAACTTCTAAGAGGTACCAAGATTCTGTTTTGTGGGCGTGTCTTGAAATGTTTTTCACCCCTAACAGGTACCAATTCTGAAGCAACGCATTACCTCCTGTCATATTTTTTTCGGCTCAATACCCTAAATGGTACCGCAAAAGCTCCTGCTGTGGACCTTTTGAGGCGAGGTACCAATACGGCGTTTTTAATCCCTATAAGGTACGAAGAGCACCCCCGTCCGGGGAGTCCCCTCCCTGGGTTCTCTAACACTGCATCTCGCATACTAGATATTTTGCGAAAGGTTTTTTTTTTTTTTCATTTTCTCGCAAGTTCAGTGAGTAAGGACATTCATAGAAACTCCTAGTTGTATTTGTAACCATCTGAAGAATTATCGGAGTTATTTTTGATACATTTGCGGAAATTCTTGTCTAGAGGATTTGATTATACATCACTAATTTCACGTCATCTATTCCAATGTCTGTCTTTTTGTGCGCTGTAAAAACCGGTCACCCAAGATCTTAACTGGTTAGTGAGGCGGCCAAGCCTATTAGAGACGTTATTAGAGCGAAATTACTTTTTCCCGTGTACGGATTTGTACATTCGCCCGGGAGGAATAATTCCGTGACAAACCTTGTCTACATAGCAGGCTATGACAAACCTAAGGCAACTCACAGTTGCTATCTTCTCTATCTTTGCAGGTTCCGTATTGTAGTAACAAGCGTGGTTATTTTAATACTGGCCGTATTATGGAGATACCAAGAGAGTGACAATGTACGACTTGTTATGGACAGCGTGACAGGGCATGTCACAACAATGAGAGACAGAATCATATCGCTAGGAACTCCGCTACAGAATTTTGTACAAAAGATTTATCAACGAGACAAATCATGACACACAGAGATGATACTCTACAATGACGAAGAGTCATCAGTATGTGCGAGACCTAGAGAGATTTAAGCGAGCCAGAATGGCGAACCCACGAAATTCTTTTGCGTTTTATTTCGGGATCTAGTTCTGATAAGAATATTATAACAATATTTTAACGGGGAGTCAATCACATTTTTTTTGCATCAAATGGAACAGGTGCTATTAATCCACTAAAGTGCATACCTGTGGCATTAGCAAAGAGATTTTTACGGTCATGCAAGCACCGATTTATCTCTTTTTCTCTTTGTTGTTGTTTTTAGCTTATTAACTCGTTTTGCAACGTCAGTTCACGATTGACTCTCGCTTTTTGCTCTTGGTCATCGCCGAGGCGTTTATTGCTCTTCGTTGTAAATAAGGCTTCAATTGAAAATGGGCGTTGTAGAGGCAGGACCTTTGACGATATGGTGTAAGAATAGAATTTGATACAATCTCGTTCCCATGGTCTCTCGCCTTCCCGCGGGAAACACAGAGACTGGGAACGAGGTTGAGTTTGATAGTGAGATCATCACCAAAACGTGTTTTTTCACAAATTTTTACGCAGCAAACAGGAAAAAAATCTCACTTAAACGTATTTTCTCCTCGCAGTCTGAAAAATCCAACTTTGGCGATGATTTTGGCAATAAAATGATTCACTTGTTATTTATTTAATATTGTAAAGAAAAGAAAATGAAATGACGTGGTCAATAAGGTTTGTTTTGAACTTCAAGATCCTTGAAGTAAACTAAACAATTGAAGGGTGAAGAAATTTAAAATTGAAGCCAAGCAAGTCATTGTCAATGAAATGAATTTTAATAAATTATCTGTAACCTACTGGTAGGGAAATTATACTTGTATTCTGCGTCGCGTTCTTTATAACTATGATGATGTTGATTTTCGTTTTGCTTACTGGTTTGTCCTCTATTTCCGCTAAAGGAGGTAACCTGATTCCCTGAGGTCCAATGTTTGTCGCTCGCTTGAGCAGAGGGAGTGCTTGATTACCCGAGAATCTAACCTGCTTACTAGTGGTTGAGCGTTGCGCGAGTTGGCTGCGCTCCATGTCGCGCCTTATTGGTCCCTGATATTACTACTCGCGAGCTCTACTCGCGCCGACACTCGCGCCCTCTGGCGACTGCTTCTTAAAAGATGGCTATTTACAGAAACTTACTATTGCATGTCCATATAGCCAAGGATAGAGGCACCTCTGACAGACACTGATAAAGACAAGCTCAATCTTTAAGAGAAACGTCAACGGCACAGATTATGTAAGGGGAGGGAAGGAGGGACGAAGCTCAAAGGTCTCCCTCGTGGGCGATAATCGAAGTGAACTCAAGGCTAAACTAAACTAAGCTTAACTAAAACCGAGCTAAACTTGCCACTGGCATTGTTTTGGGTTACGATATGAAGACGTCCTTCGTGAAGCTGTAACTGATGAACGACAGACAGTGTAGTGGGCATCCTAGCTAGACTTTCCGCAAGTCGACCTTTGCTTTTATTTCCATCGAGCGAAGCGAGAGGGCAATGTTTGAGCGAAGTCGAAACCAACAGGCCAAGGAAGAACTATTGGAAAGGACTTTTGGACCGGGTTTTAGAAAGTCTATATCCTATGGTTGGCGAAATGGTGCAAAATTCACAAAGTTTATATTCATTCACATTTAATGTTATTATTATTCACGAATATATTTATTCACATTCAACAACTAAATTTATATTCAAGAAATATATTAATACACATTTAACGACGTATTTCGTATTCACGAATATATTTACTCACATTTACGGGATGTATTCATTCACATTCAACGGTTTATATTCATTCACATTCACGATCGAAATATTGGCTCAACACGGTGCAATCTTCATTCAACATTTTCTGCGCACCGCCTTCACGCATCATTAGGTCCCAGCTCCCGCTCTATTCTGAACGAAGGAAGGCCTATTATATGAAGGGGTAGAACAAAGACAAAAGACCCCAAACATACACAACTGAACGTAAACATTACATGGGCTAGAGGAGATAACAGACTGCTCGATGATTTCGGATGAGCAAGTAGATAATCTCGTACAACGTTTTATGAGTGATCATGGGACTTTGTTCGGGTATTCCTTGGTGACCGGACATCTTCGATCATTATAGGTCTCAGAGTTCAACGGGAAGGAATCAGGGAGAGTATTGACCGCGTTGACCCTGGAAACTCTAGAATCCGCTAGGCTGTCGTAATTTCTAGGAGAGCGTATTCTGTGACTGCTCCAAATAGCTTGTGGCATATTGACGGACACCATAGCCTGGTTACTGTCATGCACGGGGCTATTGATGATTTTCCTTTAATCTTTAGGCCCAGTTCAGACGTCGTGCTTCTGCCGTGCCGAACTAAATTGCAATTTGGTTCGACTGTAGCACGGCAGGAAATCAACTCTGATTCAGACGTCGTGCCAGAGTCGAATCAAATCCAGGGTATACTGAAGCCTCGTAACAATTCTCCTCCTAACTCCCCGAGGGAACGAAATCTCGCCAAAACACACTGACATAATTTATGAATTTAGTTTGGCATGACAGAAGCACGACGTTTGAATCGCTGCCGTGCCAGAGTCGTGTAGCACGGCAGAGCTTGTCGAACTTAATTGCTTGCCGAACTTAATTCAAAAGTTTGATTCAGACGCCGTGCTTCTGCCGTGCTTTTGTCGAACTTAATTCCTGAATTTAATTCGGCACGGCAGAAGCACGACGTCTGAACTGGGCCTTAATCTTTAAAAAGGTACTCCTAAAACAATGTAAAAAAACTATATTAACGTTGTTGTTGTTTTTTTTTGTTTAAATGTTCTCCTAATAACAGAACTGTAGTATTGTCCTAGATTTGCTCCCCTCAGCGACGCAAAGGTTTTAGTGGCCATCAAGGGTGCGAAGTGATCATAGGGGTGAAAATGTGAGGGTGTCTTACGACAGCCCAGCTGATCCTAGAGTCTCCAGGGTCAACGTGGCCAATACTCTCCCTCTCTCATCCAGTTGACTGATCACTCATCATGAAACGTTCTACGAGATTGTCTAGTTGCTCATCCGAAATCAACGAGAAGCCCGTACTCCACAATACGACGTTTCAAGAAGTATTTGAACTTTTTCTGTCCACGTGAAACCCGACAATCTTTGTTGCAGAAGGAAAAATAAAAATTAGAAATAAATTACTTAGAGAGAAAGAGCGGGTTTTCATTCAGACCCTCTATCCTGGTCGAATTGGTATTTGGAGATGCTGTTTTTTTGTGGGGGGAGGAAAACTGGAGAACCCGGAGGAAAACCCTCGGAGCACGGCGAGAACCAACAACAAACTCATCTCCGGGTCAAACTGGTGGTAGGCGAGGGCTCTCACCACTGCGCCATCCCCGCTCCCCAAGAACTACCTCCGATATTGAATATCGAGTTAAGAAGACCTCAGGGCTGGTCACAGAATACACTGCAAGGTTTGTGCAGTTTGATGAGTCGTGTCGTATCCATTCTCCATGCAAAAGACATATATTTCCCACTATTTCATTCAATACTGCGCAATGATACTGACAAAAGGTAGTAATTGCTGGAGAGCTACACTCGAGCCTTATTTGAATGTTCTCTCTCAATCCTACTTCCGCGGTGTTCCATTCCCGTTCGCACTCTTGTAGGAGATCGAAAGCTCCTGCCAATGTAACATTTGTGTTTGGGGTCTTGGGTCTTTGTTCTACCCGTTCATATAATAAGGCTTCCTTCGTCCGCCATATTGCGTTCGGAAATTATAGAGCGTGAGCTGGGACCTAATGATGCGTGAAGGCGGTGCGCAGAAAATGTTGAATGAATATTGTACCGTGTTGAATCAATATTTCGATCGTGAATGTGAATGAATACATCCCGTAAATGTGAGTAAATATATTCGTGAATACGAAATACGTCGTTAAATGTGAATTAATATATTTCTTGAATATAAATTTAGTTGTTGAATGTGAATAAATATATTCGTGAATAATAATAACAACATTAAATGTGAATGAATATAAACTTTGTGAATTTTGCACCATTTCGCCAACCATAATATCCTAGCCTACGAAAAAAACTCGGGCAAACCTCTAGGGGCCTGAGACTGGCTCAAGAATCGAGCAGCGGTTCGGTAAAGAAAATCTCTTATACACTATGTAATAGGAAGCGTAGTGTACCCATGTAGTTCCAAGCCCCATCATTCAACATGGCAGACACCCCGGCAGACACGAAGAAAGAACTATCCGAAATTGTGAGCGGCTCGTCAGAAGTAACAGAACAAGCCCAACCCCGTTTAAGGAAAAAATCAAAATACGATGGACCAAACCAGGAGTTTTTGCAAATGCTGATGAATTTAGGGATATCCAGAAATGCAGCAGAGAAGGTAGAAAAATCGTAATTTCTGTGACGTGCTCACGTGTCAAACATATGTGTGTCTTTGATACGCACATGCCCCGTGCAGTACGGGAAAATTAATGGCGAATGGTTGTAGGATATAAATTTTCTTCTTGGTTAGACCAAGCATGAGCGATCCGTCTAGCTTCGTGTGGATCTTGACGGTTTCATGCAAAAAATAAAAATACAAATAAAAAACCTAAAACTAAGTTAAGCTCAAGATATTTGGGTTACCAAGCTTGTGAGGTCAAGATGGCTGGATATTGGCCAGGTTCATTTTTTTGCGTGTTTACTGACCGAGATGGAGTCGCCACACAAAATTTAGAACGAGGCAAATATCCAACCATCTTGACCAAACAAGCTTGGTCAA
Organism: Orbicella franksi; assembly: GCF_964199315.1. NCBI lineage: Eukaryota > Metazoa > Cnidaria > Anthozoa > Scleractinia > Merulinidae > Orbicella > Orbicella franksi. Next base: position 13,911,354 of record NC_138152.1, on the reverse strand, counting down.
TAAAGGATTTATTTTATGGAAAAAAACAAAAAACTATTTTCTTGCAAGAGACAGCACGTAATCCTGAGCTGGTGAGGTAGTGCCATCTTGCCCACTTGGGTAGCCAATCACAGCACAGGAATCCATAGCTTATATTAAGTTGTATTATTAGTGGTCTTTTCGATAACATGCGAGATCTCTAAGTTCAAATACTAACTTGTACTAAAGGTCGGCAACATGAGGGGACAAGCTCCTGCTTCTAGTCCTTGCAACATCACTGGTAAAAGGCGCTTCCTGTGAACTAGCCATTCTTGTCAAAATATGGACCAATGTGTTCAAATTTCCTACGAGCTCAAACTGGTTTGAATTGACAAGAAGTTTTAAACTGGTTTGAATTGAAGAGAAAAGTCCTTGCCATGTCCCTAACTCAAAAACGTTCATGTGAACTGTTCGTGGGACAAGCCCCCTGTGACCAAATTAAATTAAACCACATTCCTTGAGAAGCGAGCACCCCCCAAACCTGACAGCTATATTCGTTTAACAGATAGGGTCATCTTAAGGGACATTTCAAGGCTTATAAATTATTATATATAATGCTCAGATTTAAATTGCCTTGCCTGGTTTTTGATTTTAGGGTCTTTTCATGACCGATAACAGTTCTGTTGATGCTGCAGCTAGCTGGGTCTTGGATAATCAACATTTGCCAGAAATCGATGAACCCTTTAAGGTATGAAAAAGTCTCATATCATCCTGAAAACCTAATACTTTAATTTGTCTTTCATGCATACTGAACTACATATTGACGTATTTTCCTATCACAGAACAACGCATGTAGCCTCTACCAATAACTTCTGTTCTCTCTTTTAATAATTTTTTTTTTAAAGTTCACTTTCTAAAGGAAAGATTAAAGATTGGTGACACACCAGAAAGCTGGCTACTGGTTTTTGAGGGAACAAAATTTACTAATTCAGGGGTTTCATTAAAACAGGAAGCAACTGGTTTTTACAGGCAGACAAATTATTTTGGACTGAGCTTTTTTGGTGATGATGAAAAACTTTACTAGTACTCCAGATGGTCAAACCAGGCAGGCGAAATCATCCTAGCCAGTCAGAATCATTGCCCGTCAGCTTGCCTGGTACATGGCCCTTTTTCAAACCCCTGAATCTGGTGACAATTAAAAATGTGTTTAGGACCTTTTAAACTTCAGTCTATCAGCGTTCAATTATTTATCTTGTTTGACAGGTACTGCCAGTTCATTATAAGCACACTTCAAACATTGTGTATGCAGCAAGTCTAAAACAGGGAACTGTGAGGGGTAGGGAGTGAACTTTCTTATAAGAAACAATTTCTGCTAGGTAATCAAACAACATGTAGGTGGGCAAAACTGTCCTTACAGCTGGTCAATTTGCCTGGTGCCCGGCTCTTAATGAAACTCCTGAGGGAGAAGGGGTGCAGGGCTGAGGAGTAGGAGCTGAGGGGTGAAGGGTGAGTTTTATTACCATTATTGAGAGCAAACCATAAACAAGCTGACTTGAGCAATTTACCCAGGCTAACAGGAAAGCTCTTCAGACTATAAAGAGAGCTATTTAAGCTCACTCCACTTCTCACCAATCACCCTTACCCCCATTTAAGACCTGATTTAGACTTGTCGCCATTGTTTATTTTTAACAAGTACTACTTTGAGAATACCAACTTGTAAACTGAACAGATACACTCAGATAACCAGTGCTAAGTAACAAAAAATTGTTTAATGGACCAGCTTTACAAACCCCTACCTACAATTTCCCTCTTGTAAAAATGCATCCCGTCCCCACAAACCTCTGTACATGTACATGGCTTCAGGTTCACCTGGCCCATTTAAACATCTACTTTTTCAATATTTTTAGTAGTTACAGTATCTGACTATTATTTCGTTGCTAACTTGAAGTAAATCATGCATCAGTCAATCAATCAATCAATACTTTATTTAACCACGTGACACCTAGGAGCGCAAGCGCTTGTTAAAACATGTGCGTGAACTCAAAATTGTATGCAAAAAAAAATAGGATTATATAATCTATGTAGATATGTAACATAGCATTTTCTTTACAAGAAAACACCACAGGTATCTTTAAGAGGTCACCTATTTATATTTATTCCTGAACAGCGAAGAGGACTCACAGTGCTTTGTACACCGATTTATGATTAATCACTTCACCAACAGGTAGAGGATTACAAAATCCCGGCCCTGGAAGCTTGTCCATTTGAGAAGACATTTCCCTTAGATGAAAAGACGATAAAGAGTCCTTACAAAATGGTGTTTGTTGTAAACACAGAACTCAACATGGGTGTCGGCAAGGTAGCTGCCCAAGTGGGCCACGCAGCTGTAGGTCTCTACAAGATTTTGTCATCACAGTCACAAAAGTACGACCACATGCTTGCACAATGGGATGATTTTGGGTCAGTATTGCGGCAAACATGCTTAATGATGAAAAAAACCAAAAAGACTGGTACATGTACATGTAGCAATAAAATTTAAATAGACATCCATATTAAATATGGATGTCTATTTACATTTTATTGCTACATGTAAATGTAAAATAAATATAGTAGTAAATATAGTAGTTATATTTAATATTTCTGTTGATATTGTGATCGTTTATTTCAAATTGTTTTCTTTTAGGGGAACAAAGATTGTACTAAAAGGTGACAACTCTGCCCACCTTTTTGATCTAGAAGACCTGGCTAGAAAGGCTCATATACCTCATTACCTGGTCCATGATGCTGGAAAGACACAGGTATACCTGGATGCCTTGGAAACTGCTATTGATTTTTTAATACAACCGTATAATTCTGTTTGGTTCATGATGAGTCTTAGACTGAAGGCCTGGATATACAGTTTGTTACATATATATATAGGTTCTGTATCTTACTAGGGAAAAAAAAAAACGACTCCATGTAAGTCTGTGTAATGGGCCTAGTGTACCGCACCTGTCAAATATAGCTGTATCCCAAATTTTGTACAAGGAAAGAGACCTTAGATGTACTTCTGTCAATTGATCTACTCCCTGCTGTGATGCTAGTCCTTCACAGGGTAACCCTAGTTTACTTTGCAGCTGTTATTAGGGTCATCATGCAAAGCTTCTCCCCACTAGCTGTTACTGGAGAGAAGCAATGCATGACGACCCTAATAACAGGTGCGAAGGAGACTAAGGGTAACCCCTGAGCTATAAATTTGTCAGTTTCCATAGAATGTGTGTTGGGTGGAAACGGGCACAGTGAGAGTTAATTGTCTTGTCCAGGCCAGGAAACGACAAGTCCTTGTTGGGAGAGGCACCTGGATTGGTCAGACCATTAGGCCATGGTGTCTGCCACAGAATCACTGTAGCTTATCAAGCTAGCAATTTACCCCTAATATGTAGTGGAGGCAGTGGCTGCATCCTTAGTGTGCTCGCCTCCAGATCTAGCACTCTGACTTTTCAAGCCCTGGTTTTTAAGTGAAAAAATACAAGTCAAGAAAATGGAAGTTCGCATAGGTTAGACTTTAACAGTTTTACCACAGGAGAGCAGTGTTTGTGGCATCACTGTTAGGTTCACATCTGGCAGATTTTGATGAAATTTCCATGTTAAAAGATGTGAAGATCTACATGTACTCATTAAAAGCATAAAATTGTGAACCCCCTACACAGGAGATAGTTTACCACCCTGAGTGTTTTGGAACTTTTTTTCTACAATAATTACCTATTGAAAGATGTGATAGAAAATAAGGCACATGTGCACTTTTGGGACTTTAAGGGTTATGTTATATTTATGAGGATGAATAATATTTTTGACTTTTTTGGAGTTTTGCTTTGTCTCCTTTCTAAACATGGTTATTCAGAGCTATCACTTCCTTAGTGGTCATTGATGCAATTTTTGGAATACACAGAACAATAGAAATCAAATGGAGAAGGCCTAGTAATTAAACTGGAAAAAAAAGAGAATGTAGATTTAAAAGGGTTAAACCATCATTGAGTTAGCAATTCTGTGTAATTGTTCAAGACATTCTTTTTAGTAACAAATTATTATACAACTTTTGTTCCTTTGCAGATAGCTGCAGGTTCATTGACTGTGATTGGTCTCTTTGGTTCAGCCTCAGAAGTGGGAACTCTAACAGGAACTTTATTGTTATTGTAAATCAAGTCACTCGCCCATACCAAGGCTGCAGATGAGGTTGATCTTCAAAGTTAATTTACAACATAGATAAACTTTGTTGGAACAATTACAGAGGAGTGTGATTTTAGCAGCATTTGTTTGATTATGGTTAAAAAAAACATGTTCACAAAAATAACGATGTCTTTCATTCACCTTTGGTGTAAACACACCTTATTTTCTGTGCAAAGCACATTGTAACCCATGTTTCTTTCTATAGTAATTTACAAGCTTGTAAAACTTGTCAGTGTGTACTCTGAGTCAGATCATGACTTGAAGAAATGTATAGAACCTTTATAAAGATTTATCAGTCTCTAAGAACATCTTGTTTTAGTCCAACAAATAAAGTGGTCTCAAATGTGATTTCAGTGGTAGCAGTCAATCATTGTCATATACACATGCAGATTTGAACTGAACAGGTTTTCTCAATAGACCTCCCAGCCAGCAAGGTGTGAATGTGAACAAATAATCCTCCCAGTTGTGACTGAATGGATATTTCAACACATTCAACAAGGTTAATGTTAATCTCATGATCACCTCATTTTTCTGTTGTAATGCTCCACATTTCAATAACAAACAAAACGTCTTTAGTTACCTGCATCCAGTTTGCTGGCACCAATTTCCTTCTATTTACAGCTGTATCAACAAGCAGGGTCTAAAGTTGATTTATTGAGTATTTTATCTGTAATTATAGCAGAGCTCCAGCGACCCGTCATGTGGAGCCCCATACCATATAGGAAAGAAAAGGAAACCCATGAATTGATTTTCTCATGGTTATTATGGCTAGCGAGCGGTATTGCTCGTGGGCATGTGCGCATGATGACAAAGGCAGGGACAGAGTCACGCAAGATAGCGGCCATACTCCAGCTAATAGGATGACAGAGACATACACCCTTGGTTTATAGCATACTTCTTTGATATGTATTCTGATAAAATAAGTTCAAAACACACACAAGCTGTACCAAACTGTCTAACTGTAAGATACACAGACTTGAAGTCTTTAAAAATAACAAGTCAAGCTTAAATACTTACATTATGATAATAAAATAAGAATTTCATGCCCCAGATGTGTACTGCTCTGGGTGCTGACACCTCAAGGCTATGAAATCTGTACAACAGTACCAAGTGCTCTACTTTTAGTCTTGAATAACAAGTCAAGATTAACAACTTATATTATAATAAATACTTTGTGCCTTTGCTGTGCACCACCCTGGGTGCCAACACCTTAACAAGGCTATGAAAACTGTACTACAGGACCACTCTACTAGTAGTCAGCCTTGAATAATAAGTCAAGATTTAGAACTTATATTATAATAAGCATTTCATGCTTTTGATGTGCACCACTCTGGATACTGACACCTTAAGGCTATGAAAACTGTACTACAGGACCACTCGTAGTCTTGAATAACAAGTCAAGATCAAAAACGTATATTATAATAAACATTTCATGCTTTTGATGTGCACCACTCTGGGTACCGACACCTTAAGGATATGAAAACTGTACTACAGGACCACTCTACTTGTAGTCTTGAATAACAAGTCAGGATTGAAAACTTATACTATAATAAACACTTCATGCTTTTGATGTGCACCACTCTGGGTACCGACACCTTAAGGCTATGAAAACTGTACTACAGGACCACTCTACTTGTAGTCTTGAATAACAAGTCAGGATTGAAAACTTATACTATAATAAACACTTCATGCTTTTGATGTGCACCACTCTGGGTACCGACACCTTAAGGCTATGAAAACTGTACTACAGGACCACTCTACTTGTAGTCTTGAATAACAAGTCAGGATTGAAAACTTATACTATAATAAACACTTCATGCTTTTGATGTGCACCACTCTGGGTACCGACACCTTAAGGCTATGAAAACTGTACTACAGGACCACTCTACTTGTAGTCTTGAATAACAAGTCAAGCTTAACTTGCGTTATACTGAACATGTACCCTAAATGTACACCACACTGGTTGTCAACATCTTGTCACATGAACACTCACATATATAATATACATTTTTTGTACTCTTCAAGAACATGTCAACCTAACATACTTAAAGTTCATAATTAAATTAAATGTGGCCTTGGTACCGCACACTGGCAATAAAACACTTCATAAAACTTCCCTATTCTACAATCTGAATAAAATGCGTTGGTTGCTTTCAAATTATGATTGATAATACATTGTAGATGTCATCCTTTCTTCTCTAAACGGTGATTGGTGTAATCATGACACCTAAGATGCAACACTTACTAGTCATTTTACGACTCTGTAATCCTGAATAACACGAATCATGCCACCATAGGTTGGTTGCCATAAATCCCAGGGTAGTCAATCAATTGAAACTAATATTGTAGGGAAATGAAAGCCTGTAATGCAGCTAAAACACAAACAGGGTGGTATAGTCCAGACTGTGTCTACTTTATGGGCTGAAAAACCTGTAACAGACTTTTTCATTTGATGTTTCTGACTTATCATAAAAAGGTGCCCAGGGACAAACATTGTTATTAGAAAATAACATCTGTATAAATATGGATTGTCAAAAATGTAGCGAAGGTCAAAGGGTCAAAAACAGGCTGAATTTTAGTAATTTTAGTAATTTTGATATGGTGTCTGTACCCCCTTGTAGTGTCTATACCTCCTGTGCCTTCAAGTACAATTTAAGACACAAACAGGCTTTTTTCATCTCAAAAAAAGGTTTAAAATATCTTACTATGACATTTCCATCAAGATCCTGTAATTTCAGTTACTGGATACCTTACTGGTATCTAATAACTAGAGATACTCATCAGCCTCCATTTTTTGGCCTGGTTACCAAGCTCTGAGCTTGGTAACCAGGAATCAGCAGGAAAAAGACATCAAATTGGCGAAAAAAAAGAGAATATTACGGTTTGCTCCTTTATTTTCTACCTTTTTAGTGTCCATATGCCAGAAATTGATTGGGCATATATCTGAAACCAGACGCATATGCCCTGAGATACTTAATTGAAATAATGAAGAGATGTTGTACTTGCAAGCCAAGCATGAAAAACAAAGATAATGTAAGGTTGATTTTATGACCCAAGTGACTCCTACTTTGCCACCCTGATTGTCTTTTAGCTGAACAGCATCAATGCAAAAAAATAATTGGAGGACATACATGTAGACAATGAGGCACTACTTTATCTCTGCTTTATCTGTTTTAACAACCTGGGCTTCAAAACTGTCCTCAAAACCTCTTTATTTTCCTTAAAGTTTGTTTCTCACGCAATTTAACTTTTCAGATTTTAGGCTTGACTGCATCACAGCCTTTGTTAGTACTTAACTGTTAAGACATCAATTTTAATTTAAGATTATTGAAAATATATCTGTCTGGATTCACAAAAACATAGCCACAGAATTGGACTTGTCACTAGTAATCTTGATACAATTCTGTCCTAGAGCCAGCTTTCCACAAGGCTTATTGAAGCTCAAATAACAGCAAATAACTCTCCTATATACCTTTTGAGGCCAGGAAGACTAAATTCACTGTCTTTTCGTTGAATCATGAAGTGTACAATTTAATTAACATGAAATTGGAGTCTAAATCAACACGAACGTACAGATATCAAAACCGCTGCGGAGAGCTAATCTATCACTTTCTAAAGGTCTGCATCGTCCTAAATGGACTGAACAAGAGCTTCCTACATCAAGAATCGATTGAACTTCAAACAAACTAGGCCACAGTTAGCAGTAAGCGAACACTCAACATGTTGCTGTTACTACTTATCGCCCGGAAGCCACACAAATAAATTTCTTCCGCGCTAGCGAATCACAGACAGTTCTGATAGTTAGCTAAGCCAAGAACCCCTAAAATTGATAAAACAAGGAAATTCTACTCATGATCAGCGCTTGACCTCCTGTTCTCTCTGCTCGTGGCCATGTTTTGCTCGCAAATAGCAATGTCCCGGATGTACTTCAATTTTGTCGAGCGTGGAATGGCACATCCAGATTTCAACAGATTTTTAGCTACATCAAAGTTCAGAGCAAATAACGCCAACAGCAGCTAGAAATGTCTACTCCATTGCACGTCTAAGCCCTAAATTGACGTGGCTAAAGATTTTTGCTGTCTAAAGCAAGTACAACATTATAGCCACAGGGAAATGGCCTACTGTTACGGGACTAAATGTGACCCATACAGTTTACACATCTCCCCAGGCCAGCCTCACGTACAATAATGGACGACGCTTACTAGCAAATCGTTAGACTTGGGCCTTCACTGGACTTAATGATGTCCTCGGGCAGACTTCCTTTAGCCAGCAAATACAGAACGCTGATGGGATGGCTACTTCTCACAGTCACCACGTGAACTGAAATTCAGACAAGTGTAGTCTGGGCTAAACTTAACACCGATTGAAAAGGGGAGGGGTAGGGTGGGGTAGCGATGAATAGTGAAAAAAATAGATAAATAAATGAAACATGCAGCAAGAACTCCTCTACATTTTATACTAGGTAAGACTTACAAGTGGCTGCCATAAGGAAAGCAAAAAGATAAATAAATAAATAATAATAATAATAAATAAAAACTGCTTGATTTCATTAACACTGTTTTCATAAATCCAGACATATATTAGAACGTATTAAGACTGGATGACCCAAAAAGGCCGAAAATGACTGTGTCTAATTTCTGTCGATCTTTCTAAAGCATCTAGAGTCAAACTGGGGAATTCCCTGATCAGTTTCGGACATTCTGTGCCAATACATGTCTGGATTTATGAAAACCATGCTAAAGACTTTGCACCAAAATAGCGAGCATGTTTTTGGAAAATCAGTCAGCTATGTATTAATTGATTGACCACCCTGGGTATTAATTCATCCAGTTGCCCTCTCACAAAGTCTAGTCTGGTTGGGCTGAAACAAAGATAAAAGACATTAGTAGGGAAAAAGTCACATAAGGCTTATTAAATACATTGTAAAATTACTGTTAACAAACTAAAAAATTACTTTAGTAAGGTAATTTTAGTGATAATGGAGGAGGGCAATGTCTTAATACACCATGCTACTACTTTAGCATAAGATAAAAGACCAAATTTGCACATTTGAAATCCCAGGGCAGTGCCATTTCTCAACTGTAAGTAAGCAATGTCTCTTAATATGTCTTCTTAATCTTGAAACTCTGTCCATGTATGTTAAGACTGTTCCAGGTGTTTGGTACATTTGTGAGTGGCGCTATCAACAGTGAGAGGAAAAAAATAGGAGGGCAAATGAGCTGCTCTTCCTTTTTTTTTCTCTTGCCATTCTATGCACTGCTCCCTAACAAATCCCAGTACCTAGAAAACTAGAGGCTGAAATGGATGTTGCTTGCATTCCCTAATCTTTGTTTACTTGGTGGTCTGGGCTGCAATCCTGGAACTTTTTAATTCACTTGGGGTTGTTTCATTATTAACCGTATCTATAACAAAATTCTCCATTGTAAGTGGTTCTCTGCAGGCCTATTTGTCACATAATCAGTGCACAATCAGGTGGGTGTCCAATTACATGTACAGGTATCTAATTTGAACTTTTTGTAATTGGATACCCACATGGTTTGCATGCCAATTACGCATGCTTTAATGGCTTCCTTCGCAATGTTTCCTACCATTTTGAAAAATTATGAAAACCGCTACAGACGTGTTCCCTCAAAAGAGGTTTTCAAAAGACGTTTTTAATACCGAAATTTGTTACAGACATGATTAATTAGTAATTGGACCTTGTGTCTTACAATTCAGAGTGAAATTGTGCTTGCAATTTCAAATCAGCCTCACGCTTCATGCTAGTCTGATTTTGAAATTACTCACATGATTTCTCCTGAATTGTACTCCACTGGGTCCAATTACTGTTACTTATTTCCATGTTTCAGTTATACTTTGGGACTGTAAACTTTGATATTTATTTGCTATAAGGAGCTACTGCATGAATTGTTTAATATTTAACGCATTGACTCCCAGAGCTTTTTGCCAAAAATGCATTTTTGGACATTTTGGAGATTTTCAGGCTGGATATGGGCCAAAGTAGCTCCAATCTACTCAAAAATGCATTTGCAACATGACCTGCATGCCTTTCTTTCCACTGGCATCAGGTTTTACAACATTTTTGCTCAGGCATGGGCAGAAATCCAAATTTTTTTGACTTTTGGGGTTTTTTTTACTTTTTTTTCCACCTTTCCTTTTTCTCTTTTTCAATTTTTTTTTTTATTATTATTTGCTGCAGTGATTGACCTTCTACTGGGCTTGCTTCCATTTCAAAAAATTCTGCGAAAGCATCATGGAGACAGGCAATTTTTTCCATGAAGTAGCAACGTGTAGTTGCAGAAAACTTTGCTCCAAATTTTTCACAAAAATTTCTGAGCATTTTTGTGCATATTTCAGGCTCCACTGAGCCGATCACTCTGATCTGGGTATCACTGGAAAGACCTTTTCCTCCTGCAGAAGTTGAGTATAGATGATGCCAATTTTGGTCAAAGGTGATAACGTCAGAAGTGGAATAAAGGCCAAGGCTCGTCACAGCCGGCTATGGGCGGCATGGGAGTCAATAGCTAGGTTAAATAAGACACAAGTGTTTTCATTACTTACAAAAAATGAATACAAAATTATGGTACAAAGACAGGTTATAACACATTTGAATGGTTTTACAAAGCCCTTTGATTACCTGTCTTGAATGCAAAAGATATATATTGACATAATCCAAATAATTGATTGAAATTTGTACATGTAACTATTGATTTAGAAAAGATAGATTAAAGCACCAGAGAAGTTCATACCAGAGACTATGGTCAACATCTTTTGAACCAAAGCTCTACACTGTTCCTCCCAGCTGTACTTCTTATCATAATGTGAACGCAGTGATGCAGCCTCCTGAAGCCTTATCTTCCTGTCTGTTTTTCGCACCCTCTTGATTGCTTTGGCCCAGACATTGGCATCTTCAGAATCCACTACAGATGATGTTCCAAATTTGAGCTCTTTCAGGGCTTCACCAAATCCTGAATCCTCATGTACCAGGACAGGCAGACCAGAAGATAATGCTGCGAGACCCATCATTCCAAATCCCTGTTCACTTGAGGGCATAATGGCCAGGTCTACCTCACAGAACAAGCTTTTCAACTCTTCTTCACTTTTGGGAAGGCTTCGAATGGTTAACTGACTTTTTGAAACACCACACTGACAAAATTTTTTGACAAATTGCTCATGTTTACCTTTTTGTGCACCAACATACAAAAGGTGATAAGATTTGTCCTTCAACTCTACCACTGCTTCCGCAGTAGTGTTAAGACCCTCTCGTTCAAAATTGTCAGGGTCTCCACCACCAATGATTAAGATACGAAATTTTGTTCGTTCAGCAGCAGCATGTTTAACATCAGAAAATTCACTGAGTATACCAGGAGTGAATTTGAAAACATCTTTCTTGTGGTAATGGAGGGAAGCAGAAAGACTCTCAGACATCTTAGGACCAGGAGCAACAGCAAAATCAGCCTTTTGACTGAGTCCAACATTTTTGTAACCCTTTTCATGATGTGCAATCTTTTTTTCTACAATTCTTCTCTCTTCTAATAGAACTGCATGCTCCTCCAAAGGGTCAGAAGTAATATAAATGTTTTTGCAATGATGAAATTCCTTAAAGACTTGTGCAATTTTGCCCAATTTTTCACCTGCACCAACTACAATGTCAGTAGTGAGGCTTTCTGGTGGGAAGTACAACCAATCAGAAGGGTCATCAAAACCTGGTTGTTCCTTTGCTTCAACAATGGTAACTCCCTCGTAGGCAGCATACATCTTCTCAGATTTACTGCATGAATTTTCTGGGACCAGGAATGTGACTTTAACCTCAGGACATTTTGCCAATTGAATAGCCAACTCTTGACAAAAGAGTAGGGAATCACGACAAAATGTCATTGGCGGTGGTTCAAACAACCGCGACCTAGTTCCCAGGATAGTAACTTTCAATGGATTGTCTGAGGAATAACCTCCAATGTTGAATTGCTTTTCCACTTGTTCAGCACAATTTGTAATCTTATCATTGAACTTTCCCTGCAAAAAGAAGAACATAATGTCTCAGAAGCTGCACCTCAACCCCAGTATCTGCACTACTGTCATGTTGTCAATTGTTTAGCTTATTACATGTATTAATAAATAAGTGGAGTTTAGATTGTTGGGTCCCAATCACTGTGCAGTATATTGTGATTGCTGTGCAAAACAAATTAAATATATCATTTATATTATTTTTCTGGGACTATTAAATAAATTACAAACATATTACAGGTAGGTTTTGGTCTCTTTGTTAATCTCTTCATTCTATTGAAAAAGAAGATTCTGGAAACTAATTATTTGACTATTAAACATCACAGAACATACAAATTTCTGTGGAAAGGTTTTGACATGACATCAGATACATGTAATTGCACAATAAGTCATAAGTCATTACTGTAATGTATTGTCAATTATTTTCTTTTTGTGTTGAGGAGCCTTGATTTCAGCCAACACGTATCTTACTAAATTTATAACCACATACTGGTATCTTATGATTTTTTTAAAATTAGTAATCATATAATGTAAAGAATCCAGGGACAAAGTTAACCTAGGACATTGCATCCCATGCTTGATTTTCTTGGATTTTACTTCCGTGCACCTGCTTGCATGTATAGACAGTATGCACCCATCACACAGTAATTAGGACATGGTAAGGAATAAAGGGGGATTGAAAATAGTCTTTCTAGCCATTTCAGTGTAGAGTTCGTTTCAGCCTACAGTAGATTATACTGGGCTTGTACAAGCTGCTAAGATTGCAATCTCAGCTGCAAACAGAAACCTAGGGAATTTGGGAATTTTTGGAAAATAGGTGACTCTAGGGAATTTGACTTGAGCAACAGATTCGGTCACACCTACTGTACATCTACATACTGCAGGTCAACCAGTGCACAAAATAGGAAACTTTATTTTTTAAAGCAAGATCTCTTGAAACACAGAATGGTGCAAAAACAGATTGCAGGGATCAGTCAGAGACAGTGAGTACTGCACACTGAGCATGCTAGAGGATGTTCGTCAAAGCTGGGTGTCTGTGTTTGGATCATGAAGTTTGAAAGGTCTGCCCCAGACTGGTTAGCCCTGTTGAGGTAACCTGCAAGCTAAGGTCAGATTCTAATACTTTTTGCAGAAGAAGGAGAGAAGAAAATTGAAAGGAGAGTTAGGGGTAGTGCATGATCACACTAGGTTAAGTAAGGGGTTCCACTGTCTTTAATTTTTTTGTTGGAGGAGCGATTTGATTATTTTTTGTTGGCAGTGGGAAATTCTAAAATGGCCTTCACACGACAAACTAAAGTTGGCAAACTTGTGTTGTCAAACTCAAGTTGGTGTGTGTGAACGGCACAAAAATGCTCGGCAAACATGTTTGCAAATTGTTGGCGACAAATAGAACTTGCCTCTATTCTTGCAAACTTTTTCACCAACTTTTTCATGTTGGTAAACTCGTATCTGACATGTGAACGATTGGCAAACATGTGTTGGTAACTGTCAACCAATCAAACCACGCGCTCTATTCACATGAATCATTTGCATGACACTTTACAATATGGCAGACGCAAGTCAAGATAAACGCAAGGTCACTTTTAAATTTATCGAAAAGGTTCATACAGAGGAACCTTGATTTAACGAACCTCTATTTAACGAAGTCCTCGATATAACGAACGATATTCTAGGTCCCGGCCAAAGTTACAGTAAAATGTATGGAATAGAACCTCGATATAACGAAATCTTCGATATAACAAACATAATCCGGAAGCCCAAACGTAAAATCTACCTTGATATAACAAATTACAGTGTCAACACGCGACAAAAGATAAATGCTGAACAGATCAACAGTCAACAAATGCTTGTAATCCTTATGGTAAAGAGACAGCAACCTTTCAGTCAACGGCTTATTATATGTCATAGACATTGGCACTATAGTATTTCGACATCAATTAACTTCTGCTCTACTTTCTTTGAATTCCGGAAATGTTGCGTAGTGCAACATAACAACACTAAAGCCCGTTTCCTTGTTTGCATAGCCAATCTTCTGTATAACCTCTATCTTGTAATAATTTTCGCTACTCTGAAAGTGTCGTTCTTTTGTAAACAAAACCTGCACGTCTGCTCAAAAGTGAAAATAACTGATACTGAAAGCCACCATGCTTCATGAATTGCATCTCAAAACGTGGCACTTCTGGGGGACGAAACTTGCCCTGAATTACGTGACAGAAGCCACCTGTGTTAGAGATCAATTATTAAGTATGACCTCGATATAACGAACATTTTGGTCGTTTCCCCTCAAATTCATTATATCGAGGTTTTCGATATAACGAACCCTCGATTTAACGAACAAATTTGGCCGGTCCCCAGCGACTTCGTTAAATCGAGGTTCCACTGTAATTGTCCAGCTGTGTGGGACATTTCATCTGTAGTCTACAAAGATACTAAAACCAAACAAAGGAAAATGGAGGAGCTAGCAGACAAACTGAGTTTCGTCCAAACCTTTCTCGCTTTCTGTTTTTTCTCTATTCTTCTTTTGTTCCATTGTTCTACGTGAGTGCCTCTGCACCAAGTCGGCCATGTTGCAAACTACCGTGTGTTGTGATTTGATGCGAGTTCGACGTGTGAAGGAACGAGCTTGCCAACTTTTTGACGTTTGCCAGCACGGGTATGCCAACTTAAGTTTGCCGTGTGAAGGCGGCTTAAAAGGAGTGCGAAGGCCTCAATGATCTCACAGGCAGCCCAAGCTCTCTCTCTGAACCACACGAGCAATACAATATGGCATCAAATTATAAGGGTTTATAAAAATGGCTTACCTTATTCCATACGAGTGTTGTTTGCTCCTGGTGTGGTTATTTTACCGATTGAACTTGATTTAAGAGACTTTTTTTAATTCCGGTTTTCCCTTCATAGAGAGAGGACAAGGCGAAACACCTTAGTCGGGATAGCCTGCTGTACAAAGTCAAAACTCCCAGGCTAAAATGTACCCACGGCCACAAATCCACCGCAGAATTCAAGGGCAAAGGTTGATCTTTCATTTCAATTCTCTAGCTACACAATCGCAGCCCTGCGAGCAATGCCAGGCGGCTCTTTGTGTCCCCAATGAAACGATAAAACAATGGAAGAGCTCCGTGTTTGTTTGATCCGCGACACAACGACCGTTGAAATCAGCTTGGTAACCTCGTCATGTTGGCAAACCAAGACTCGCGGGGGTACTAGACCACAATTTGTCAACCAAACTCCTTGTAACACCCGGGCTCCTCTCAGGTCGAATTTACAATGCAAAATAACAATCGAACAGACCGCTTTCGCAAAATGGCTTCAAAACCAAAGAAACATAAGATCAACGGCAAAAGCTCTGTAGAAACTGAGGATTTTTAAAATACAGTAAAATACAGTAACCACACCAGGAGCAAACAACACACGTATGGAATAAGGTAAGCTATTTTTATTGAGAATTTTTACTTTTAACTACCTCTGTGGATATCTTGTAGAAAATCCCATATAAATCCTTATAATTTGATGCCATATTGTATTGCTTGTGTGGTTCAGAGAGAGAGCTTGGGCTGCCTGTGATGATCTAAACAAATAAATGTATTGCTCCTTTTCTTATTGAGACCCCGTGACCCTTTGTTTTCCGAAACAAGCCACCAGGGCTAATTTTAATTTAGCCACCCTGGAAAACGTAACAAGAAACAATGTTCTCGCAACAATGTTTCCCAGGTTAGTCAGGCCTCGACATAAGCATACTTGTAAGCTAATTGCACGAATCAGAAAGGTAGCCTAAAATCGTTAAGAATACAGTGTGGGGCCCAGTTCTCGACCAGGCCCAGTTCTCGGCCACTTTTTGTTCAGCGTTTATTTTTCGTGCCACAAATGAATCTGAATAAAAAGCAATTGTTTCCAAAGCTAGCTTGATTCCTCGTCTTCCGTTCTGCCGAGTTTTGTTTCGTCCTGCCGAGTTTTTCCGTGAGCACGTCGAGGTGACGCGAAGGTAGGTGAATTTGGTTTCCCCGAAAACGTGTTTGTTTACGGCTACTTGAATTACATGGTTTAATTCAAGTTTATATTTTGTCCGTCTAGAAAGCCCAAATAAGCCAATTCTTGGCATAAAGGATGTAGAGTGATAAAGCTATCTGTTAAATATAAACTTTTCCTGGCCGGTTTAATTCTTTGACCTAAATTCACTCCTCAATATTTCCTTAGTACTTTTGCGTATTTGCCTATTCTTGGCCATCCTGCTCGCTTTCAACACTAAAAACACTCATAGTTTTGTGTGGAGTATTCGTGTCAAGTCAGTTGTAAAAATAAAGCTGTAATGGGGTGGCATGCTGAAAACTATGAGCTCTAACTTAAACCCGTTTGAAATACCCAACTCTTTTTTAGCGTCGCTTGACTGCACTTAAGAGAAAAACTAGGTGTGCAAAAAACTTCCTTTTCTAACATGAAGCAAAGCTCTTTAAGGATAATTTGTGATCGAAATATCAAAACACGAGCCTTATAAGTGATTTAACAACAAAATATGGTAATAAAGCGTTGTTTACTCTGAGGAATCGCGTGCACTCTTTTGTGGCCGAGAACTGGGCCCACGAACGAAGCCTCCATTTTCGTTATTACTCAGGAGAAAACAGCGTTGAGCAGTCGATAGCTCTACATGTGTAAACTGAATGCTGAAGCTAGTTATGCGTGAAATTTTAAGTCCTTACGGCTATTCCAAGGCAAGAAATACAAGTTTACGTTTTTTGTGGCCGAGAACTGGGCCCCATACTGTATAGATAGCAGTTTATAATAAAACGATCGTAAAAACACTCCCAAGAATAAGCTTAAGAAGGCTTCAATGATTATTCCAATACATCGTTCTATTTAGATCACGTCCGGCTCCATGCACATCACGAAATAAAAAAGGCAAAGAACAATGAATAATCTGTTACCTTGCAATTGAGCTCAGCAGCCATATCCCTCATTGAAGTATGACGTAGTCGATGGCTCCTGACAAGTAACTCAAGACCTTGTGTAACGTCCTTAAGAGCAAGCGACTCCTTCTCGTCCATGTCACCAAACTTTACCCAGCTGATCTATCTCTACATCTCGTTCCAGGCGATTCGTTGATTAAAGCAATGCCGATCAACGTGATCACAAACTGCTGGGCAAGCTTTTCTCCTCGCTGGTGCATACACTGGTGTATAAAGCGAACTTGCTTCGTGGTCACATGTCATATGAGTGTTTCAACCTCGTTCCCAGGATCCTTTCTCCACCTGGAGGTTGGAAAAATTTTGATAAATAACTAAACGAGAAGTAACAAATGACGAAGTTGGTGCTTCTCGAGCTATGCATACCCAGATTGGTCTCTTTTAGGAGTTCAGCGCGAATTTTCCAACGCACATATCCGTACTTTTTACATTCTGCGCATTTGTCAAATTGGAACCAGAGCGACGATCATTCAGTCAACCCAAGAGAAAATGGTGGGGGGGGGGGGGGGGGGGAGGGGTCAGCCCATATTGAAAACGTGTGGAATCTGTGATCAAAATTGGGCTCTACCAGCAACATTAAATTTCCGTGAATAGGCCGCTGACGGTGATGGACAAAACACTGACCCCCAGTCCATGGACTACCCCAATGGACTACGCAGATGAACTACCCTAAAATGTACTACCCCTAAAATTTAAAGTTCTAAGCTGCTATACCTTGCTTATTTTTGTTCTGGAACCACTGAACACAAAATAGACAAGTAGATTCCGGCCCTAATGTTCAGTACTACTATGACGTAGTTACGGGTGTTGTTTGCAATGTTCCAGGCTGACCAGGCTCGGGATAGCCTCACTTAAGAGTAATTTTTCACTGGCTGAGTGTAACGAAATAAGTGAAAAAATGGCGGTCAGCTTGATATGCTACCAATGGTGTGTGAGAAAACTCGTTATTCTGGTGTCTACGAGCAAACTTATGTCTTTTCATTGCTCTGCAACATAAAAAGCTCAAGATCCAGTTCTAGTAATGCAGCCCCCACCCTACTTTAGAGTTGAAAATTATTCTAAGGACCAAAATTCTCTCCCACCCCCCCCCCCCCACCTTCCACTCCCCTTGTGAATGCCCCTTGGACCTGCCACTGCAAAATATGGCTATTCCATTTAATTTTTGCTGCCAGAAACCTTTGTTTTTCTCAAATGCTGAACAGAATTACATGTAATGGGCATTTATAGATGGCTAAGGAACTGAATGTACATTTCCTTGACATTTATGTCAAAAATGGTCTTAATCATTACAAAGTGGATTGTTCCTGGAAGGTTAACTATTCAGCCATTATTCTTGTCATCTGCTATATCTTGTCATCTTTTACCTTGTGCATGTGCTCTAGCTGACTGAATCACATGGAGCAAGATTCACAATCACTGTGTGACATTTACATTTAAATCGTGATATTCCTACACCAAATATTTGGCTGTGTTCCTCACTCACACCTCAATACTGTCATGCCTTCTCAGGTTATTATGTTTACAGAATTTAAAGTATGACCCTGATACTGATTGGTACAGCTGATTGATAATCAAATGACTAAACTTGATTTGAGTTTATGCTTTTTGGACCATTTTGTGTTCATCAGTTTTTTCTTAAGTACAATTATTGTTCAAAATGGTGGCTAGAGGCTCTGCGGGATGAACATAAGCAGAAGTTACGTGTAATTTAAGTATACTAGCAGCTTAGAACATTAAATAGTACTCATTTATATAGAACAGTATTTTCTGGGGTAGTCCATTTTAGGGTGGTCCATTGAGGCAGTCCATGGACTGGGGGACAGTGTTTTGTCCATTACCGGCCGCTGACATACCAGAAGTCCTGAGGAGTAAAGAACTGTACTGTGAAAGAACAGAAGAGAAAAGAATCAATATCCACATAAAAAGGCGCAAGAGCATCAATGTAGCTCTTTGTAAGCTCTCTTGTTAAGAATTTATTCATTGGATTATTATTTTTTTGTATTTTATTAATCTTAATTAATTTAAAGTTACTTGCAATTGTATTTATAAACACACGCTACAGGCCTTGTTGGCCATCTATCATCTCATGCTCAAGGCGCGCTCGTGGAATAATTATTAAATATAAATTGTGCTCGGCAACTTCAACAACTTTTTGTTTTGTGCGCAACTTTGAACAAGTGTTGGGCAACTTTTGTAAAGCTTTTGAACTCGAAATAAATTTCCACATTTTTCAGAGGATATTCAGTACAATCTCAGCTGATGAGGTGAAAGACGTTTCGCTTTATTTTTGATTCGGTAGCCCTTGTACCCACGAACAGGACAGAGGCCACACGCCCACAAACCTTGGGTCATTTCCAACGGTTGCTCACTAAGATACACGTATCACTGTGATATAAACTTCCTTTTAAAGTTCGGGTTAAGAAAGTAATATCCTGTCAAATATAGCAGATTGTGGCGCATGTTGAATTGTTGATATACAACGTTTTGAAGTTTTTGAGTAGCTTTAGCCATTCTTGGGCAGGTTTTGAGCACCTTTTGACCCCGGTCAGTTTAGCAACGTTTCCAACACTTTAAAGCACAATCTATATATGTCTACTGAGGTAGAACGGGTACGTGGCTTATATGAGCGGAACAATGGTTGTGCACGTGCGTTATAATTCTTGGTACATTTCTTTGCCGAACTCTGCAAAAGAGTAACATGAAATGACCGCATTTATTCTGCGTTGTCTAGAGAACGTGAACGACGACGGCTAATTTTTAAACTCGTGGATACGCGAAGCGTAGAAACGTGTTTGTTGCGGGGACTCCGATATGCAAATGTGTCACTCACTCACTCACTCACTCACTCTCTCAGGTGTAGACACTGTTCGTAATTAGTCGGGCCGAACGAGAGCGCCCGAGCCCGACGCCATGTTGGAATAGTAACCGAGCCCGACGCCATATTGGAATAGTAACCGTGCAGTCAGTGCTAGCCTCGTTATCGTGTTTGCGTGGTTACTACTCAATTCGTGCCTCGAGCCAACCCGAGTGAGGATTTTGTAGCTTTTACGCGACCATCAGGTCTTTCGCTTGAAGTGGAGTTGACATCGAATGTTCGAATTAGTACTATGGCCAACTTGAGGGCTGAATTTCACGAGCATTTGACTCGTCAAGGCGTTAAAAATGACCAGGAGATGTGTATTTGTTTGCTGGAAAGGGACTTGCAAATGAGTAAATCTCATGCTAATGTGGTAAGCTTTGATGAGAATGTGTCTTATTCGTCGACCTTAATGAACTTATATGAGCGAAACGAACAATTTTTAATGAACGAAACAGCTATTGAAAACAGGAAAAACATCGGCACCATTATATAATACTGTAATTTCGTTTTTAACATCTAAACCTGAGGCCAGCCGAAGTATTGTTTAAAATGTAAGCTAAGCTTACGACGTTGTGTCAGCCTTGCAGTAGTCTTTGACTTATTATCGTTTTACTTTTCAAGTTTGGCTCATTAGATCTATCCTCAGATTCAACGTTCAATCAAGGAGGACCTTCGTTCAGAGCTTTGCAGTTTGTAGCACTTAAGTTTTCCATGTTAAATTGGC
This sequence comes from Orbicella franksi, assembly GCF_964199315.1. Classification (NCBI taxonomy): domain Eukaryota; kingdom Metazoa; phylum Cnidaria; class Anthozoa; order Scleractinia; family Merulinidae; genus Orbicella; species Orbicella franksi. The sequence continues at coordinate 13,890,647 of NC_138152.1, read as the reverse complement.
CACGTTCAACCGACATCGATTTAAGTTTAGACTAGAAGTAATCAAAGATTATGAGAGTGCGTTCGACGCCGTCACTTAATTAAATATATATAAGTGATTTCACTGGCTGACTTTTAATCTCTTTCTATTGCTAAAATCAACGTTTTTCATCGACAACCGAGGTTTTTATACAGACAGATTTATCATAGTGTCAAAGTCCACCACTTGTTGACACGTTGCGTGGCAGCGCAAGTTTCCATAGACTCACAAGTTTAATAGAACGAAAATATTCACATTTATAGCCTTCAAATTTCGTGCTAAATATTCGCACATTAACTGGTAATGTTTGAACGTAAAAGCTAATTTGTAAAAGTAAATTTTACAAACATTATCTTAAACTGGAAGCACAAATGTAAGCAAATATTTGCAATCGTGTGCTCGTTTATCGTCAGCGTAAACAAACTCCGTGCGACTAATTCGCGTATCATGTTCCCCTGATGAATAAGGTAGACAGTATTTACATAATTTGTCGTTCCTTGGTTCAGGCTCACTCTTATGGATTTTGCCTTCAGAGTACTTTTCCACCGATTCCAAACAATATTCAACCGGATAAGGCACAGGCAGCCCAAGCTCTCTCTACGAACCACACAAGCAACACAATATGGAATCGAATTATAAGGGTTTATATGGGATTTTCTACAAGATATCCATGGAGGTAGTTAAAAGTGAAAATTCTCAATAAAAATGGCTTACCTTATTCCAGACGTGTGTTGTTTGCTCCTGGTGTGGTTATTTTAGCGATTGCACTTGATTTAAGCGACTTTTTTGAATTCCGATTTTCCCTTTATAAAGAGAGGACAAGGCGAAACACCTCAGTCGGAACAGCCTGCCGAACGAAGTCAAAAATCCTAGGCTAAAATGTACCCACGGCCACAAATCCACCGCAGAATTCAAGGGCAAAGGTTGATCTTTCATTTCAATCCTCTAGCCACACAATCGCAGCCCTGCGAGCGACGCCAGGTGGCTCTTCGTATCCCCAGTGAAACGACAAAACTATGGAAGAGCTCCGTGTCGTTTGATCGGCGACCCAACGACCGTTGAAATCGGCTTGGTAACGTCGTCATGTTGGCAAAACAAGACTCGCGGGGGTACTAGACCGCAATTTGTCAACTAAACTTCTTGTAATCCCCTCAGGTCGAATTTACAATGCAAAATAAAAATCGTACAGAAAGCTTATGCAAAATGGCTTCAAAACCAAAGAAACGTAAGATCAACGGCGAAAGCTCCGTAGAAACTGAGGAGATTCAATCATTTTTGAAGTGGAAGTCGTGGTAAGTTTTCTCGTTTATGCACCTTTGATTTGTTTGTATAAAATATTCCCGAGCTGATAAACTACATTTGTTTCTCTTAGGGTATTGTGGAATTACGAATATTGTGAGGAAACTGTAATGGAAGCCAGCAAAATTTTGTCTAGAACATACGAAGAGAAAGAAATTGCCGTAAGCAAATTGAACTCTGTTTTGCTCAAATTTGCTCGGGAGAATTCTTAACGAATTATGGGGAGATGAAGTTAAATTGGTGAGGCGAGGACCAAGTAACTCAAAGGTGCGTAAACGTGAAAACTACTTGCCGATCATCCTTGGAGGATTGAACAACGCAGGGCTCTCAGTCAGTGCTCTCATGTTCCCCGGATTTGCCAAATATCAGGTATACACTAAAGGTGGATTACATTTCAGTGCCATCCTTACCAGTTTTTTACCGGCTCTCTTAGTATGATCATCTTGATAAAACTTTCAGAATAGCGCTTTTTCTTGTTCCACTCCGTTAATGATTTCCACCTAAACTGGGCCCACCCATATGAAAAGCCCATAAATTGTTAATGTTCGTTAACGTTGTTTTCATTGTCAAGTCCAACCCACTTATTTGGAATCGGAAACTTACTTCCAAAACTTAATTAAACCCTTCCTCATAAATAACCCTCTGGTCCCGTACTCGGATCTCCAGTGGTCAGCAGAACACCGAGTGAGATCTGGGTACGTGGCTAGTAAAATGAACCACCGAGGAACCGAGGCATTTTTTTTTAACTATTTTGCTGTCGTATTCATATAACAGGAGGTTCCAAAAGACAAATGTACCACAGCCGTTTCTTCCTTAGAGTTTACTCTTTGGCTTCTGGGAAACTTCGCCTCTGTTAAAGAGTTACGAGACGCCATGAAGACCGAGTCATTTCCACTGGTGTTTGCAGGAAAACTGGTGCTGGATTTTTCGTTTGATGAGCACTACTCCGTAACGGATAAGACTGGAGAAGGCATCGTCATTGAGTTCACTGAAAATGGGAGGTTGGTTCATGACAATACTGTCGGTGCCGTCACCAACGCCCCTCCTTACGACTTCCATATGCTGAATCTTCGTAACTACGTTCCACTTTCCAAGTATGCTCACCAGGAGTTGGTCTTGGGTGAGACTCACTTCAAACCTACGGGTGAGGGTAGCGGTCTGCTTGGGATGCCCGGAGACATGACACCCACTTCAAGGTTTGTACGTGCTGCCATTTCGGCGAACTTCGCTGGTCCAGTCAAAACAAGCAAGGAGGCAGTTAAGATGGCTTACCATATTCTCAATACTGTTGACATTCCACACGGAGTGATTTCTGACCACAAGCACCAGGGCCTCGCAGACTACACCTCCTGGGCGGTGGCTAAGGACCTCACGAACAACGCTCTCTATTTCCGCACTTACGAAGATCTGACCATCCGCGTGGTGTACCTGGACAACGTGCAGGCAGGAAGAAAGCTCAAAATCAAAATGGCGTCTCCGACGGATGGGTTTAAGGATGTCACCGGTGACATGGTACCCGCTGAAGCACACACCGAACTGTGAAGACTTCTGTTAGGGACTTCAGCAACGAGTAAGTCCTAATCGAAACCGAAAAGAAAAAAAAGAACGAACTGGCCAAAGAATCTTTAAACCTTAACCTTCAATTTAAGGAAACACCTTATGTTATATATTTTATTGTCACAAACTGATCGGAACACGAAAGCATATCTTGTGAAACAATATTTTTTCTAGTCAACATAGACATGCACTTGAGAATACCGTAATCTTAGACTTCTTACGAGTTTGACAGCGGCAGTAGAGAACTTGCACATGTCGGTAACGTGACCTAGTTCCTGTAGTTCAAATCCCTGGAACAATTTGATAATAAAAAGTTGAAGCAGATAACTCGATTAGATGGTGTTGTTAGTAGTGTTGTGCTCACAAAAAGAGAAGGGGGAAAAAACAAGGGGGTCTATTTTCCTGTTGGAAGAAAGAAGTTTTGTTGTTCTCGAAGTGCTTTGTTACAACAACAATAACAAAAATAACAAAAACACTTTATTTCACCCCAGAAGTTAAGGAAAAAGAAACGGAATTTTTATCACTACACCAAATGATAGGGATGCTGGCTACCTGAAATAACCTGAAAGTTAAAAATGCTAGGCAGCCAGTTAAAAGTAAAGAAAATTTACATGTTTAGGTCAGGAACACAAAAACATACAAACATAGATATACACACAAATAGATACAAACAGAATTAAGTTAACTACCAGTGGACTAAGGATTCAGGAATTACTATATAACAATTTTAATCAGAAAGGAACAAATAAATGAAATACATGAAGGTTTAAATTAAATACATGAAGGACATCGCAGTTAAAGAAGTTACCAGAAGACAAACCTAAAACAACCAGGCTTAAACCGGATTCGAACCTTTGAAGAGTGCAGAGCTGTGCAAACTGTGATAGAAAGTTAACTGAAAGCTTGTAATTTTGGGCGTTTTTAGTAAACACGCAAAGGACAAATGCATGTAACTATGGATACAAGAAAAACCCCCTTCATTCCTTTCCAGCCACTCGCGGAGTTTGTTATCGTAGGCTACAAGATGATTTACCCTAAAGCTAGAACTATGGAAGACGGTATTGTGGCGATAGCCTTCACATCTACAATTGTTTGGCACGGGGAGCCATTACACTGTGCAAGGTCTTATGCTTGTACTCCGAAATAACCAATTTTTGCACACTTACTCGTACCCAGACCCACCGACATCCATTACTGGTTTTAAGGATAATCAGTAGAATCTATAAAATGAGCTTATTATTAGTGGGCGGGGACAAGGGGTAAAACAGCTCTCAGATTGAATACTGTGGTCACAGCTGGCAGAAAGAGCTCATTTTGCCCTTGGAGACAGCTATGAATGGACATCAAAGGGATCTCCAAGGTGCATGCTCTTGTCAAAAACGACATATAATTGTTGCCCACAGCTCCTCAGTTTAAAGATTCATCAGCTGGCTTTATGAGATAGCGTGTAATCAAATTCAGTTGCGCGAGCGTGCTTCACATTCCCATCGTCCGCGCTGATGTCGTCCGCGTTAAACTACCCCGATGAAAACGTTATAAAACAATTGCTTCATGCGTCAGCCATGCGTTCATCGAGATATGAAGCACTTGGGAAGTTTGGAGAGCGTTCAAGAAGCTAGAGTTACTCTCGACCGGCTTCGCCTCGACCAGCTCTTACGCATCTTTCGTTCTCTCCAAACTTCCTGCGTGCCTCATATCTCGATGAACGCGCAGCTGACCCATGAACCAATTGCTAATTTGCAATGGCATTCCACTGATTTGAGGGATGTATGTTTTTTTGTAGATTTCGGTTTCTTTTATAATGACAATTCAAATGCTTCATAATTGATTAAGAAGGGGCCTTTGGGTAAAGCTTAAAATATCAAAAGCTCAGTGTGTATTTGTTGAAACCTTAAGCAATCGAACAACCATGATTGCTTTTTACAGTTTCACGGAGGTGTCGTAACGTTTTTGTATGGACCGAAAATTGACGCCAAGGGGTATCCTGCCCATTGTTTAAAGGGGCTATGTCATGGTGATTTTAATGTTTTGGAAGTCTAGTAAAAAAAAAAAATAACAAGTGGCCTCAAGTACCATTGATGATAATCAAAATACCCCTGGTACACCAAAAGAAAGATGTCAATCTATATTTTTAAATCGCATGCAAACCATGATCTATATTTGGCTATTTTTTCCCCGGCACAAGAAGGAACTTGAAAAAGTTGGCCCAATGTTTTCAAGTTGCAATCCATTTCGATCCTTGCCATCCATGCTAAATTGGTAAAATAATGTTAAACAAAACGGAACCATTATTTTGGGGGTTTTCTTTTCTGCCAATATATATTTTCAGCTTTGCAAAGTAGTATCTAAAGCTCGTGATATGGCTCCTTTAAGGGTTTTTCGACTTAAAATGTCTGATTTAGATTGACAAAGGCCATCAAATCTTTGTTTTGTATGCCACTTTCTGGGTGTATACGTGTCAAATAGCGTGAAAGGGTCACAAGAACATATCTTTCCATTTGGCCACAACTCGGGCCTCGTTTGCACAGGTCCGGACAAATTTTTGCACGGACAAAAACTTGCACGGTTCCATCGTGCGTTTACACGGGACCGGCGGAACTGCACGAATTTTTGAACGGCTACGTGTGCAAGTTTGGGACCTGAAAAAAACAGGTCAACTTTTCGACCGGCGCGGTTCCATATTTCGTACAGACTGGTGTAAACACCCGAACCGTGCAACTTTTTGCTCAGATAGCGCGGTTAAGGCCTCGAATCTAGTTATGTTTTACCTAGTTGCCTAGCAAAAATGAAACATTTTGTTACATTTTGTCCCTAGTTTGTTACATTATGTTAAATTTAAGACAAAAGAAACAAACAAAAGCAGGTTACAGATATGAGGAGACGAACGGCAGCAGCATGAATCGCTAGTTTAGTTGTTATCAGGGTACTTTTCCGAAAACTTTTTGGTTACGTCTTCGCACTTGCTCCTGACCGTGTCCCAATCAACTCCTTCCCCTGCTTTTCCTGCTTTGAAGTCTATAACAACATGTAGCAACAAATTAATTTCTTTCTCAGACCACGTAAAGTTTTTGTCTGCCACAATGTTTGATTTGCCGCGTACTGCATCAGCTGCAACATGATTGGCTTAAAACATTAGCGATAACCGATCACAACAGAGACGTAAAAAACCATTCAAATGCCGCGACTTGTCTAAAATTTGCACGGATCCATGTAAACACCACTGCAATCTGTAACAGAATTTGCACGGATCCATGTAAACAGGCGGTCCAGGAACAAAATTCGTCCGTGCAAAAATTTGTCTAGGCCCGTGTAAACGGGTCCTCGATGTTCCCAGAGACAATGATTACGTAATCCCACAAGTCGCAAACAATAAAATTTGGAGGCGAGCTTGTTTGCAAGCGCCATTTATTACATCATCTCTTTCAAGTTGATGACAATAGAACTCTGATTAGAAGTGTAGCGTATATGCTAAATTATTCTGTCAAGTTTCGATGCATCAAAGTATAAAAATAGCGCCGACATTAATTTTGTTTGTAAGAGTTGTTTTGCTTCGTTTATCGTACGGGTAGCACAAGGTAGCTATTCTGGGAGTGCACCAGCTCTGGTAAGTCACACAAACTGCAAAAATCTTGAAGTAAGTTTGGCCCGCAAAGACATGTTTCTTCTGCTACTTTTTAAATTCTAGATTAGCTTTTGCTTTTCAGACGAGTCAATTATGACACGGTAGTTGGAACTGTTTGACACACGGTATATTCTTATGTTGTCAAAAAAACCTTCATTTTCCTTCGCGCTTCTCGTAGAGAGCTTTTTCTTATCGTAGGCTAAAAATAAATTATCCCAGAGTCGGAAATATGGAAGCCGGTATTGTAGTGAATGTCTCCACATCCACAATTGTTTGGCATGCCCTACGACTGTGCAAAGTTTCATGCTTGTACTCCAAAACAAGCAATTTTTCACGCCCCAATCGTGCCCAGTGGCCCACTGATATCCATGGCATGATCTGTAGCCACACGATCATAAATTGTGTATTGTCGAGCTCTACACTCTAAGGAAACAATTTACTGATCGGAACCGGTTAAACTTTGAAAGTGAAAGCAGCGTGACGATTTCAGTGTGGACAAATGACTCCATAACAAGGAATCCCACAAATTTCCGGATAAAAGAAATCGCAAAAGGTGAAAATGGTATTTTTTAGGCTCACCAGCTACCATTTTTTCGCCCGGCTCTTTGTAACACTAGAGCTTCAGTTGATGCATTGTTTTTAGTACTACTTTTATTTATAGGGTGAGTTACATAATATTTTTGGCTTAAGTTCGGGTGCACGTGCCTCAGTCACCTGATCATAGTAACAGTATCACAGTCACAGTCAAGTATATCTTCAGAAAACTGGTCTCAAGTCATCAGTTGAACTCTCAACCACCAGGCAGCCTCAAGGACTACATCAGTCGGCCAAATAAGCTACTCTAAACTCTACAACAAGGCAATCTAAAGAAATTCAAACAGTAAAGTAGTTTGGAAAAATACTGATCACGGACCAAACTTATTGTCTTTGGCATCATTTTAGCTTAGAGTTTAATTCCGTAATGTATGATTTAATCGCTTTCATCTTAAAAGACTAATGTCCATAAAAAAGATAAATTAAAATGATCTGAGGCTTGGCAAAAACACTTAAATAATTTTCTTTGACGATTTCCTGTAATATCACGATAATTTCTTCCAATTCAATCCAGAGATGGTAATATTTGTGGCTGCTTCTCTTTGTTTATTGCAACTGTATTTGCATTGTTTGAAATTTACATGTACGAATTGCGCGATTCAATACAACCATAGGTGATTGTTTTCAAGACTCCGCCCATAGAGACACCCCTTAATGCTGGACAATTTGATCTCCACCGATCAACCCTCGTTGCCGACGTCTGTTATTTCTATTTGCACTGGGAAAAGGGACGCCTGCGAAGAGACAGAATCCTATGTGGAAGGGTCGGGTTGTTAGTTATTTTGATTAGAAAGTAAAGATGAGGGAAATTAGAAGCGCGCTAATGTCAAGTTTCCTTTATTGGTTTTGAAAACTTTTTCAAAACCCCGACTTTTTCACGTCACAGTTCACCGGGGAGAGAGGGCATTGCCGTTCTCAAGAGATCATGCTTTCCTTTCTCTCATATTTTCGCATAAAAATCACCAGCTTTAATATCCAGGAGAAAGACACATCCCGCTGCGTCTCATTGGGGTGGTCTTTCAAATTATTCCACTCTAAATGACAGTGTTAATGAACTGATAAGTATCTTGCTTACAGAAGCGTATCTTTCTGCTTCAGGCGGTCTTCATCCGGATTCCAATGACAATGAAGATCCTTGTTATGATTCAACTGCTGTCGTATCTCTTTCTGGCCGCGAGAGCTTGCACCGAGATTCGAGTGAAGGCCGAAGATAACACAGTAGTCGTCGGCCGAACCATGGAGTTTATGATCAGCCTCGTGTCGGACATCATAGTGGAACCTAAGGGGTACTCCCGTACTGCAGCTCTACCAGCGAACTGCGCTAGTCATCCAACTCCCTTGAAGTGGCAACACAAGCACACCGTCGCATACTTGAATGCTTTTAAACTGCCAATTGGTGCAGATGGAATGAATAGCGCTGGGCTGTCAGTGGGTTGTCTTCTGTTTCCTGGCTTTGCCAAATTTCAGGTATTTTGAGGAACGTGGGACACTTTAAGCCGAACATAATCGAAATTCCCAGTTGCTACTTGTTTCTATGACAAGGTTTTGTTCATAACAAAGGGCTAGTTTGGTAGAGGTTCCGGCAATTAATTTTAGATGGAAAAATCTGCGATGACAAAAAAAAAAAAAAAAACATTTGAAACGACCGGTTGTTTGGCTGTCAATCAATAGATGCTCATTGTGTCAGGTCCTCTGAAATACTATATCAAATGAATTAAAACACGTAGGGAGACCTCTCATTCCTAATTAGGAGATTTCACATGTGGAGGAGATTTCTTTGCGTCCAACAAGTGTTTCCTACGTGATAAGCTATCATAGGACTGGTCTTTGCCTGGGATACGTCACCTGCACATGACTCCTTCGGATTTCTTAATTGGTAAAATAGTTGCTTTAGAATTTAAGACAGAATCCACCAGAAGTTCGAGTAACGAGTGGACAAAAACCTAATACCAAGATTATTTACATCGTATTGCAAACTTCTGTACGACTGTTTTAAATATCTTCTCAAAAAAAAAAATCATTTCCAACAACACCAAAACGTCTTAAACGAATTGTTGAACTTCGTAGGAAACACTTGAAAATACTGGCGAAATGAAACTGATTATGAAATTTTGCGTGTGTTTGCACAAGTTCTCTGAACTTTGAAATTCATTTTCTCTCGTTCCCATGGGAAATTGTTTTCGGTGTTATTACAGGCAATTATTTATGTATTTACCTTTAAGAAAATGTAAAAATGACTGTAAAATACTTAAAATTGTTCTGGTACCAGATTTTTGTCCTCTAAAACCTGAAATTGCTCGATTTTCTATCGGATTTCGTCTTAATCCTTTACTAAGATTGTCGTGTTCATAACATAGGATGTCCCAATCGACAAATGTGGAATGGCGATTTCCCAGCTCGAGTTTGCCCCTTGGCTTCTGGGAAACTTCGCAACGGTTAAGGAAGTGCGTGAGGCGCTCAAGATGGAATCGTTTCCGCTGGTTTTTGATAAAAAGCTTCTGCAGCACACCTTCGAACTGCACTACTCAGTGATAGACAAAACTGGCGAAAGCATCATTATCGAGTTCACAGTCCAGGGAAGAAAAATCCATGAGAACCTCTTGGGTGTGATGACGAATTCTCCTCCTTACGACTTCCACATGCTGAATTTTCGTAACTACGTTCAACTCTCCAAGTACGCTCACGAGGACTTTGTTTTGGGTGGAACTCAGTTCAAACCTCTGGGTGAGGGTAGCGGTCTCCTTGGAATGCCTGGTGACTTGACACCCACTTCAAGGCTGGTACGTGCTGCCACTTTGGCAAACTTCGCTGATCCAGTCAAAACAGGCGCCGAGGCCGTCAACTTGGCTTTTCACGTCTTGAATTCGGTCGACATCCCTAAAGGTGTGGCTTGTCACCAGAAACAACAACGCTTTGCAGACTACACCTCCTGGAAAGTGGCCAAGGACCTCACGAACAACGCTCTCTACTACCACGACTATAACGATCTAACTATCCGTGTGGTGTACCTGGACAACGTGCAGGCAGGGCAAAGGCTCAAAATCAAGGTCGAAGCACATGAAGTTGGAGGGTTTAAGGATGTCACCGGTGACCTGACACCTGCTGAAGCCGCACACACCGAACTGTGAGACGGACTTCAGCAACGCGTGTTAGCCTTAAATCTAAACCGAATAAAGAACTGACCGAACTGAAAAAAGAATCACGAGAAATGAAATTAAAAAGGTTGCAATGATTTCTGTCACCACATTAGCTTAGGATATTAAAAACGCAGTGTGATCGGGGCATAGCCCCTAGAACTTTAGTGAAATACTAATTTTTTAGTCCACTTTAGTTGAATGGCAGTCGAGAATATGGTGAATATTGTAGTTTCGTCGTTTGAGAAACGCATTACAATTAATCGTTTGTAGTTACTGACAATCTTACAATAAAAACTTGCGGCAGAATTCGTTGTTAGCATTTTTCAGGAAGAGACACAAACGGTGGGGTTAAAGTCGGAGAGGTCTGACTGACTGATAATGAATGGTATTAAGATTTCGAGTCGTCCAATTCGGTCTGAAATCATACTTGTGACTCGCGCGCACAATTTCCGAGAAAAGAAGAGCCAAGTTATAAAAGGAAGGGAAATTTTGGATTAAATACACTGACAAAGGAAACGTAAATTGTTTAATGTCGCTCTGAAATTGTGATTGGTTGACTTAAGCTGCAATTATGAATGTGATTGGTTGATTTAAAGTACTACTTTGAGTGTAATTGGCTTATTGAACTGTCTGATAACATGGCAAGTGAATTAGTGGAAAACAGGAGTTTTTTTTAACCAATCACAATCGAGGAAATTTTAATTTTTATTATTAAGGGAGAATTCAAAATAACCCAAGGGTGTATCCTTGTACATGACGAAAGCAATTCTGTTCTGAGTGCTTTGTTATCACTTCTTTAACCTTGGGATTTAGGGATTACTATATGAACATACTCATGATACGAGGAAAGAAGTGAAATTGAAATACATGAACGACCATAACATAAGAAGTTGACAAAAGAAAGCTTAAAAAAATCATTCTTGATCGAGATTCGATTCCGTGAACGGCGCAGTCTTCTACCAATTGAGAGCAACGTTGGGGCAGGTAATTTTGAGAGTTCGTAAAAAATCCGCGAAGAAGGAGTGTTAAACAGCTCTTCAAAAGCAAAATGGCTTAGAAAGGTTCATTACCAGAGGGTAATTGAATTGGCAGTCGTAAAACAACTTCAGTAAAAATGTGCTTGCTCTAAAAGTTCTTCCGCTCGCGACTGAATACCCAGAGCACGTAGGCCCTTCCAGTGGCGTAGCCAACATTTTTTTTTTCAGGTAAGCATAATTTTCCCTCTCCTCCCCAAGTCCCAAAATATTTTTTACGAGCCGTGCATATTAAATTTTTTTTTCACCATCAGTATGGTGAGGATATGTTGTAATAGTAAGCGTTCTTATTGATAACTTTTGAACTAATATTGTACGTGATACTGTTAGCTTTTCGAGGAATTCGATGTATTTTATAGGTCACAAGCCCCTTCCTTAAATCCTTGTTTTTAGATTGGAAACCGCATTTGATCATTTAGCCATCGAAAATACGCCATATAAGCTCACAAATTATTATTATTATTATTATTATTATTACTATTATTATAGAAATTTGAAAAGTAGCAAAGTTGCAAACATATCCATAGCATATGACATAGACAAAAATAGTTGACGGGTCTCCTTGCTTCAAAGTTACAACAGCAGGGTTACAATAATGGAGGATATGAGTGACAGCATCACCTTGCAATACTATGCCCAAAACAAGCTGTGAGAAAGTCTGGACTCTCCACGAAGAATCCAACTCCACCCGAGCAAAAAACAAAATAAAGATAATAATAATATTAGCAGTGGATTAGCATTGCATCCACAGATAATACAGTCCAACTCCATTAAACAGCCACCCACAGGAAAATGGATGGTGGCCGCTTAATGGGGGTTGGTCGTTTAATAGAAGTAAAAAACAATAGAAGAACCCTCATTGGGACTTTGATTGTTGGCCACCTAATAGGGGATGGCTGTTTAATAGGTAGCCGTTATATAGGGGTTGGACTGTCGGTAATATTTTGTTCTTCCTTTGAAAAAAAGAAAGGCGAAATGCAGGCATCAAGAGTTCCAGTTTCGTTTGTGGGACGCAGTACACTGTGGAACAAAAAGTGAGCACGAACTCTCCTATGGCAGCCTTATGGGATTGTTTTTCCTCTTAATCTTGTCTCCTTTTACGCGAACATTGGAACTTAATACCAAACAATACCAATATTCGCATCATGGATATACCTGAATACCACCAGGATAAAGAATAATGATAAAGAAAACCACGTCATTTTTGACATTCACGAGTTTTAATCACAGTAATGCAATGCGTAACACTTTATTGAGCCAGCTAAATTAATTATGAAAATGCTTTTTGGCAATTAATACCTTTTGTCCAGATTTTAAATGATCACTAAATTAAACCAGCGCAGACTGATTATTCTCCTCATCTGCACTTTTTGACTCTAGAATTTAACACCGAGTGTGGTTGATACTTTTTTTCATAGATAGGTATTTCATCTTTAGATCTACAACGAGAATCTATACTGAAATCTATAAGTTTGTCATTTATTGATTGTTGATTGGCATGCCCGAGTTTGTAAATTTAGCTCATTTGAAATTTGATCAAGGCACTATCTTTAGGCTGGTGAGTTCATGTTTTCTCATCACATGCGTGTATGTTTGAAATAGCATCGGCACAATGTAGGTCTATCACTGTACTTTATAATGCTTCATTTCAGGTCTAAGGTATAAGATCAACCCTTGAAATTAAATCCTTTTCATCAAATTAGAAGATTACCTCATTTTTTCTTACAGACATGTCCCTAAAAATAGCTGTCTTACAGTCAACTTGTTGTGTTCTTTCAGATTTTTCTCAGCCTGTTTTTTTTAGGAGGCAAAGGCTTATCAGTTTGGTTGTCTGTAGACTCAGATGAACGTCTGAGCCCACACAGGTTTAGCCATGGCTCAAAAACCTTATTTTGTTCTTTCCTTAACTCCTTTTACTATGAAAATGAAAATTAAGTCACAATACCATGAAGATATTAAGAGAACTTTAATTGGCTAGTAATGGGAAATTCTACTGGTCTTAACAATGGGAATTACATGGTCACAAAGGTTGTGGTTTGTGGTACAGTATAGTTTTTTCATGGCCATGATAAAAACCACCACAATTTTAGTAAAAATTCAGGAGTTTTTCATGCCATACTTTTAACAGGTTTTTCATTTAAAAACACATGATTTTTTTCGAGATGGAGAGCTGCCATTACCACGGACTTTTAGTGGTATCCGCTTCCCAATGATGATTTGGTGGGGTTTGGTTTTCATGGCCCATGAAGCGTACCAAAAATGATGGCCATGCTAGTTTTCGTGCTATTTTCATGCCATTTTCCTGTTTCAGCAGCAATGCAGTAGGATTACAGACACAATGCCATGAAAATGCCATGAAAATGCCATGATTTAGCGATGACTAACATTTCTACTGCACTTTTATGGTGTTTAAACGATGAAAATGCCATGGTAAAGCCAATTGTAATCGAAATTGGGTTTTTTTTGGTGACAATCAATACCAGCACTTTGCAATAGTATGTGTAATAATCATTCATAAAATATAGCATTAAGGCCACTGAAAAAACTTTGATATTCTTAAACAGAATCTTATTTATTCATCTAACTTGATGTGCTTTTGTTTTGTTTTTTTATCCAGATGAGAAAAGGACCTCAAAAAAATCTCCCAAGATCTTGCAAGGCCTTATTATCACCAAGATGTCAAAATAATAGAAATGAACGTGGAGAGATACTTGACAAAAACGCATGGTTTATCTTTTTGAGTTCTAAAATAGTCTTGAAGAAATTGGCAAAAAATAATATTGATTTTCTCCGCTTGCTAAGTTAATTTGACATCCCCAGAACAGTTTTGCCAGTGCATATCTTATGTATGGTTCTGAGCAGTATTTTTTCTTTTTTGCCAAATTTTTACCTACAGCTGTAAAGACAGCAAAACTGCCTTGACAGGGCCCAGCTAGGATTTTAGACTTTTCAAATTGAATTCACCACTGCTCCTGGTAAAATTTGTTGTGCTATCATCACCATTGCTACTACCCACTTGGAGCATCACAATTTTTGCTAAAATAAGAACCGTTTTCCCGGCGGGATCCTTCTCATTCCCGCCGCGAATCTCGGCAAGAATCTCGCCAAAAAATCTGTTCTCGCCATTATCAAGAAAAGATCTCCTCGGGGATCCCGGCGAGAATCCTGCGTGGAAGCAAAATCTTGGTAGTATTCTCGGCGAGAACCCAGGAAGCAAGTGCCGTTCTAAAACTATCGTGAGCCATGTCTAGTGAAAGTTTTAATATTGATTGCTACCGAATCTTACAGTTCGGTATGTCGAAAGCGGGCCGTGAAGACGAAATCCCACGTGTGTTTTATCTGTAAACACGCCGATCGCGTCTAGACAAACTGAAGCTTTTAATGGCGTCACGACTAGCTGAGTGCTCTTAAACGTGCTTTATAGTTTATAGAAGAAAGATAAGATCTTTGTTGACTCTCGTGTATGTAGCTTTTTTGTTTTGAAATGATGTTAATTAGAAGTCCATAGATAGAATTACCTCTCTGCTCTCAGGATTCCAGTGACCATCACTCAGCGATGGGTTTGGACAAAACGTAAGGTAGACCATAGCCTAGGCCATGGTGTAGGCTATGGCCAACCCTGTGGCCTATCCTACGGCCTACCGGTGGTCCGAATTTTAAAAAAGATAAGCAAAACATCAGTAAGAGTCGAATGAGTAAGGTGGCATAAAGTTCTATCCCTATGGTCTCTTTTATCCCTCTAATATAGGGGGATACTAAAAGGTCATTAACACGATTCTCGACGTCAGACTCAGCCTTGAAACCGCCTATTTCTCGCTGTCTTCGACGTCTTCCCAAGCCAAGCAATCAACCATAACGGCAGGCTAAGAGGCGATATTTCGTGGGGTGATTTTAGCAACCTGCTTTCGTTTTTCGTAGCCTCCCACTCAGACATTCATTTGCCTCGTCACGCACACTTTCTCCTGTGTTCGGGAACACAGCGGAAAAAATGACTGTACATACTTAGTGTTAGGAAGTAGGTATTGAAAGGAATAAGGCATCCTTTTCTTCTAATTTCAAGCCATCAATGGACGGAAACAGGTTTTATAATATTATTCACATCTGCAGACATTGCAAGCTATTGTAATTTCGACAAAGACGCTATGGGAATTACTTTTGAAAAGCTTTACATGATCATTTTTAAATTCGATACGAATGCACGTCGACTTTGAGAAAAACAAATACTACGGTAGTAAAAGCCACAAATTCCCCCCCCCTCCCCCCCAAAAAAAAGATATATGAAAGAAACATATCTAGGGAAACTGTATTTGAGATAAAACATTAGCTACATGTATTTCGTCGCGACCTTAGCCTTGTGAAATGAAAAGATGATGTCTGGGATTTAAAAATGGATATCATTTTGATTCAGGTTCTTTTAACGCTATCATGTTATCCAATCTCTGTCGCTTACGAATGGCACGAGCAGCTTAGAGCGTGTGCGGTCATTTTGCCCCGGTGTCCAGCCTTGTTATCTGCCTTAATTTCTCCTTTGTTGAATGTACATTTTGTTCAGGCTCAGTTCTAACGCAACATAATGTTTTAAGCTCCCTGACAGAGATGGAGCTCGACTGTTCTTAAAGCTAAAACCGGGCCCCGTGCACACTACTCTGGAGGAATTTGGAAACGTAGATTTCACTGTAAAAACGTATCAAATGTGTCCCCACACAACGCCTGAGGAATTTAAAAGCGCAACAATTACCGGACAATTTGCTTGGATTTGTGTTTGAGGAAAACTCAGTAAGGGAAATCACATGATTATCGTGGCATCATTGTTTTCGAAAAGCTCCGTTTTCAAAATGTTCTCTGTCCACACAAAAATGATAAGCCGGGGTTTTTCAAATTCCTCCAGTCCGAAGAGCGTTTTCGAAAAGCTCCGTTTTCGTGACGGATTAGTGTGGACGGTAGGCCTAAGCGTAGGAAAAAAAAAAACGTTTTCAAATTTCTCCTTGGTAGTGTGGACGTTGTTTGGAAGACACTGAGGTATTTCTAGATCAGAAGTCGCTGGTAATTTTTCATGACATTATGCGATTTTATGCATGCTCTCAATTTGAGAATGATGTAACCTGGAGCAGCCTGTAGTTCCATGTGGCAACATTAAGCACAGTTTGAGACTCATTCTAATCTGTTTGTCAATCAAACAATCAGTTAATGAACAATCTAGAAATAATACGAAACAAGATACCGAGGCAGAGTCAACGTTTTGGCGATCATAAACTTTCGACTCTGTTACAGCGTCTTTCTCAAGTGAATGTGGCCGGAATCTCTTTGTCACGTGAGTTTAATTGAAGCAAGTCACGTGCCAAAGCATCCCCGTATAGGGCTGGAAGTTCATATCCACGGTCTCGATTTGGTGTCGGGGACTGGCACAGAATTATCAAGGCCTTACGAATTCTCCTCCTGAAGTTGTTTTATTTTCAAGCTTCCGACCCTATACGGGAATGTTTTGGCAAGTAACTTGGTTCACCCAAGCTCACGTGACAAATAGATTCTCGCCACATTCACTTGAGAAATGACGCTGTGACAGCGTCCAAATCTTGTGATCGCACAAAACAATCACTCTGCTTTGGTATCTTGTTTCTTACTATGTCTACTACAATATCTTTACTCAACATAAAAATAAGTTGAAACCTTTATTTATACACGATGGTAGCAAAGCAATTACTTGTAAGTTAGTGCTCACGATAAAAACAAAAAAATACAATCATGTAGTCTGATAAAATAAATTTAAAACACACAATCAACATGGATATAAAGTTGCTTGAAAAGCAAGCTGTACTAAACTGAGGATAACTAAGATACACCTACTTGTAGTCTTTAAGAGTGATAAGTCAAAAACTTACATTACAAAATAAAAATTCTATGCCTTTGATGTGCACCACTCTGTGTACCGACACCTCACTGGACTACTCCACTTGCAGTCTTGAAATAACAAGTCAAAATTGAAAACTTGCATTATAATAAAATTCCCTTGATGTGCACACTCTGGGTACCGAGACCTTAAGAGACTATGAAGTCTGTACTGCGCGACCACTCTACTTTTTAAAAAAACAAAAATCTTCTGTTTTTGTTTAGTTTTTCCTTTATCCTGAATCCTAAATAGTTATAGCTAGCTTTAAAATGTACAGTACACAACGTACTAAAATTTTCCCTTGGTCTGCACCACTCTGGGGGCCGAGACGTATGGTTGAATACCTGTATAAAGCTGTAGTACACGACTACTTTACTTCTAGTCTTCAACACGTCTAGTTTAAAAAAGTTACATTATACACACTAATTTTATACCAATATGCCCTCAATGTGAACCACTCTGGGTACCGACACCTTGAGGCTATGAAAACTGGGCTTCAAGATCACTCTACTTGTAGTCTTGAATAATAAGTCAAGTAATAAACATTTCATGCCTTTGATGTGCACCATTCTGGGTGCCGACACCTTAAGGCTATGAAAACTGTATTACACGACCACTTTACTTGTAGTCTTGAATAAAAAATCAGGTAATAAACATTTCAGGCCTTTAATGTGCACCACTCTGGGTACCGCCACCTTAAGGCTATGAAAACTGTACTACAGGAACACTCTACTTGTAATCTTGAATAACAAGCCAAGATTAAAAACATATTATAAAAACACTTCATACCTTTGATGTGCACCACTCTGGGTGCCGACACCTTACGGCTATGAACAGGACAACTCTACTTGTAGTCTTGAATAACAAGTCAAAATTAAAAACTTATATCATAATACACATTTCATGCCTTTAATGTGCACCACTCTGGGTGCCGACACCTTAAGGCTATGAAAACTGTACTACAGGACCACTCTACTTGTAGTATTGAATAACAAGTCAAGATGAAAAACTTATACTATAATAAATATTTCACGCCTTTCATGTGCACCACTCTCAGTGCCGACACCTTAAGGCGATGAAAACTGTACAAGACTACTCAACCTGGAATCTTGAATAACTAGTCAAGCTTGACTTGTATTATACCAATTAAAAATGTACCCTAAATGTACACCATTTGCCAACACCTAGAGGTTGTCGCATGAATACTCAATAGTCTTCAAGAATACGTCAACCTAGCATACTTTAAGTTCATAAATAAATGAAATGTGGCCTTAGTACAGCACACTGGCTGTCAACGCTGCTAATGAAACATTGCATTAAACGTCCCTATTCTAAAATTCGAATAAAATGCATTTGGCTGCTCTTAAAATAAGTTTGATAATACACTGTACATGCCAATGTCCTTTCGTCTCTACACAGTGATGGGTTTGCCCGTGACACCTTAAGAAGCAACAGTTTTCGTCATTTTATGATTGTGGGTCAGTTGTCTGGTCTGGTTGGGCTGAAACAAAGATGAAAGACATTATGAGGGAAAACGACACACAAGGCTTCTTAACTAAATGTTTACCCAGACTAAAAAATGTCTTTCGGATTTAAGTTATTTTTAGTAATAACGGTGGAGGGCAATATCTACACACCTATCTACTGATTTAACAGAGGATGAAAGACCAAATCTTACACATTTGAAATTCGGAGGCACATTTCTCATCGTTTGGTAGAGAAAGTCTCATAAAATTATGAAGCAGCTATGTTCTTATTGTAACTATAGAATTTATGTCTCACTTGTTGATTCACAGGAATAACACTGTCAACTTGAACATGTAAAATTGATTTTTTTTGTAATGTCGGTAACGGCGTTTAAACAAAAATATTGGCAGCTTTTGAGAGTTGAAATCAAAGTTCCTCTTCTGCTGATCGTTAAGTACCATGTGACGAATATCTGCACTTGTAAATTTTAAACAAAAACTGCTAAAGAGAAGTATGTGAAAAAAAGATATTTCGGTGACGTGGATTGCCCTCAACTGTTTTCATAACTTCCAAAAATTGATTTATAATTATGGTACACAGGAAGGTTACAACACATTTGAATGGTTTTACAAAGCCCTTTGATTACCTGTCTTAAATGCAAAAAGATATTGACATAATTCAAATAATTGATTGAAATTTGTAACTTCTGAAAAGACAGAAAGTATCAATGAAACTCATACCAGAGACCATGGTCAAAATCTTTTGAACCAAAGCTCCGCACTGTTTCTCCCAGCTGTACTTCTCATCATAATCTGAACGTAGTGATGTGGCCTCCTGAAGCCTTATCTTCCTGTCTGTTTTTCGCACCCTCTTGATTGCTTTTGCCCAGGTATTCGCATCTTCAGAACCCATTGTAGATGATGTTCCATATTTGACCTCTTTCAGGGCTTCACCAAATCCCGAATCCTCATGTACTAGGACGGGCAGACCAGAAGATAATGCTGCGAGACCCATCATTCCAAATCCCTGTTCACTTGAGGGCATAATGGCCAGGTCTACCTCACAGAACAAGCTTTTCAACTTTTCTCTGCTTTTGGGAAGGCTTCGAATGGTTCGCTGACTTTTTGAAACACCACACTGAGAAAATTTTTCAGCAAATCGCTCATGTTCCCCTTCTGCGGCACCAGCAAACAAAAGGTGATAAGATTTGTCATTCAACTCTGCCACTGCTTGCGCGGCAGTGTTAAGACTCTCTTGTTCAAAATTGTCAGGGTTTCCACTGCCAAGCATTAAGATACGAAATTTTGTTTGCTCAGCAGTAGCTTGTTTAACATTAGAAAATTCACTAAGTATACCAGGAGTGAGTTTGAAAACATGTTTCTCGTGGCCACGGAGGGAAGCCGAAAGATTGTCAGAAATCTTAGGTCCAGGGGCAACAGCAAGATCAGCCGTTCGACTAAGTCCAACATTTCCGTTATCTTCCCATAACTCGCCGCAAACTAATTCACGTCGCCTCTCCTCGAAAGGGTCATTGGCAACATAAATGTTTTTGCACTGGTGTTGTTTCTTGAAAAGATTTGCAATTTTGCCAAGCTTTTCACCTGCACCAACTACGATGTCAGTAGTGAGGTCTCGTGGTGGGAAAAGCAACCAATCAGTAGGGTCATAAAAACCTGGTTGCTCCTCTACTTCAGCAATGGTAACACCATACCTGGCAGCTGCTCCCTTATCAATTTCACCGGATGAATTTTGTGGGACCAGAAATCTGACCTTAACCTCAGCAAATTTTGCCAATTGAATAGCCAACTCTTGGGAAAAGAATGAAGAATCAAAACGTGGAAAACCCCAACTGGATCCTAGGATAGTAACTTCCAATTGACTCTTTGAGGAATAACTTCCATTGCCTTGCTCTTTCACTTGTGCAGCATAATTTGTAATCTCATCTGAGTGTGATGTCTGCAAAAAGAAGAACCTAATGTCTCAGAAGTTGCGACTCAGCACCATTAAGTCAAATTTAAATTGTTGGCTCCTAATCACTGTGCAATGTATGGTAGTTGCTGTGCAAAACAAATTAAATGTATTTTATATACTACGTATAACTTTTGGTCTATTTGTTTATCTCTTCACTCTATTGAAAAAGAGGATTCTGGAAACTAGGTGTTTGACTGTTGAACGTCACAGAACATGCACATTTCTGAAGAAAAGTATAATGACTTGACATCAGATAATTGTAGAAATAAGTCATAAGTCACACACTGTATTGTCAATTATTTTCTTGTTGTGTTAAGGAGCTTTGATTTCATCCAGGACAATATCTTACAATTACCAATTGGTATTTTATGATTTCTATAGTTATTGTATTATATAAAGAATCCAGGAACAAAGTGAACCTAGGACATTGAAGCCCATGCTTGAATTTCCTGGGTTGTACTACCTTGTGCCTGCCTGCATACGACTGTATGCACACATCACACGGTAATTAGGATATGGTAAGGAATAAAGGGGGATTAAATATTGTCTTTAACTATTTCAGCGTAAAGTTTGTTTGAACCATCAGTAGATTATAGGGCTTGTACAAGCTGCTAAGATTGCAATCTCAGCTGCAAACAGCAGCCTAGGGAATTTGGGAATTTTTGGAGAATAAGTGACTCTAGGGAATTTCACTCAATAGATTCAGTCACACTGGTCAACCTGTACCAAATGGACAAAATGGGAATCTTTATTCTACTTTATTTTTTAAACGAAAATCACTCTTGAAACACAGACTGGTGAAAGAATAAATAGCAAAGAATCAACCAAAGTGACAGCTGAACACTGACAATTCTAATTTGCCACAAGAATGCCTGCGCTGGAGAGAAGCTGTTGTCAAAGCCGGGAGTCCGTGCTGTGACCATAACATTTGACAGGTCAGCCCTATAATCAGACTGATTACCCCTGTCGGGGGTAACCTGCGATCACAGGAAATTGGAAAAATAACAAGAGACACAGGGGGAAGGGTATGATCACAGGCTAAATACAGGTAAGGGATGCCATTCTTTTCAATTTTTGTTTTTTTTTGTTGTAGGTCAGGGGAAGGAGGGAATTTGATTATTTTCAGTTGGCGCTGGCAAATGCTTATTAGAAGAAGTGTGAAGACCCCAATGATCGAAACTAATATAGCTTAATGTAGTGCTCCTTTTATATAAAGAAATATGTGAAAAAAATTTGCATAATTCGTCACAGTTTTATATGGAAGTTATCTAATGTACAAGTCAACGGATCTGACTATAGGTGCCATAATTTTGTCAGACCCCACTTTTTTTTTCTGTGGTCATTATGGGTGTGACATGGAACTAAGGCACAAACATTGGTTTGATTATTTTTAGAGACTTGAGTTTGTGAAAGATTAGACGGCGAGCTTGCAAAGTAATAAACAGACGAGTGTAGCTGTTATATGATGAAATCATTGTGGTAAGTAAATACCTCAATCGTAGGCAAAACGATGACATCATGTAGCCTGGAAGGATCATTTATTACCTGTTTTCTACCTTCCATTGCTTTCATGTGTTCGGCAGTTATCTTTGCTATGTCTTCGCGAAACACAGACAAATCAAGTTTCTTTTGATCTGTACACTGCCAGTTCTTAACTTGGTCAACCTCCACTTCAAACTTGGTTGCTTCAAGTTTGACTCCTACAGTGTTCTCTTCTTCAGGGTCAAAAGGAATGCCAAGAGGAAATTTCTTCAGGCTTGTTTTCCCTGCACGGTCCTGGCCAAGTAACATAAGGGACCGTTCATTTTTTATAAGGTAGGGGGGGCTGGTGGGATTTGGGGGGGGGCCATGCGAAAAAAAATGGCTGTCGAGGGGGGGCCATCCCAAAAAAATAAGGGAAAAAGGGGGGGTCACGTGAAATATTTTAGTAAAACTTTAAAATGGCATGTTTGAATATCAAAAAAATTGCTATAGAATAAACATAGAAGGCAGGATATAAATTTATTACAAACTTTCCTTCTGCTTTAAAAAAACGTTTGGCGGCAAAAAGCATTTGTAGCTACTGAAAAGAAGTATTTAACACTGTTATTTTCGAATGCAACTTTCACTGGCACTCATCTTCATCTCCGCTGTCGTCGAGTTCTTCGTCGCTGCTTGTGCTGCTATGGGAGTCTCTTTCACCAATGCTGTAAGAAGCAGCAATGCTTTCCGTCAGAGTGTACTCTTCAGGGTACATGAAGGTGTAAACATAATCTCTGACTTCCCGCTCAAGGTTGGTGGTGATTCTGCTTCTTGCAGCATTGGTGAAATAATTCCCTTCCAAGAGCTGTGCGATGTATGGCCCATCTCTTCTAAATATCGACGTGGCAACATCCTCAACTTTAAGACACTCTTGCGGGACGGCCGTTCTAGGAGGGTATACAAGGCATTGTGGAAGATCATTTCCTAGCGGGTTTCCAACACAGATTCCATAAACTCGTTGGACGTTGTTTTCAGTCCGCTTCCTCTTTCTTTCATTTGACTTTCTGCGGTTTTCTTTTTTCCTTCTCCTTTTGTTGATGTGCTGTTTGAGTATGCCTTTGAATATGCTGTTATAATTGCTGTTCTTATTTTCTAGTGCTTCCATGTCCTGCGTAACCTTCGTCAACTTAGCTTCTAAACATTTGATCTGTTTTACATTAAAACTGTGGGCAAATTCTTCGCCCTGCTTTAAAGCAAGCCCATTGGACTGAAAGAGTGTGGAATCGTATTCCTTTACATCTTTCAATATGACATTCAACTTTTCCACCATTGCTCTGTGCTCTTTGACGGAGAAGTTCAGTTTTCTTCCATCACTGGGCTTCAACTGGTACCCTTGCATGGAAAACTCACTCGCCCTTTCTGAACAGCCATCCGCACCTAGAAAAATTGCTTCTTTTGCATGTAAGATGTCAAACTGCCTGGATCGTTCAGCTGTATACCTTTTCTTAAACGACTCGTCGCTTTCGCCATTATTGCGCATTTTGGAATGAGCCTCTTTCATGATGCTCATGTAGTAATGCGCTCTTTCCCCGATTGGATTAACAATATAAAGAAGAAAGAGCATGGAAGTGGCAGGCTGGTTTTATCTGACCCAGAGAGCGTTGCTCTATTTGCAGATAAGTTTATTGTCAAATCGAAGTTTGTGGTGGATTATCTTCAGCATCTCGAAGTGCTGGAATTTAAAAGGAAAAAGAGAGCAGAAGAAAAGGCAAAGTTAAGTAGGGAGGAGGATTATCTTTGGACTGAGTTATGCGAAGATCTAACCAAGCTTAAAACGCTACGTGTTCCAGAACTAAACAAGTACTCAAACCACCACGGGCTGAAGCAGCATTTGAAAAGCAGCAAGAGTGAGAAAGTAAAGGCAATTGTAAGACATTCATGCTTGCAGCAGAAGAGTCCTCTCAGAGCTGGCCAACCAACACAGAGAAATGCCAGGACATTGACACAAAATGACAACAGGGCAAGTGCTGACAGCAGTGAAACGGATGGAAGTGACAATGATGAGTATGACAGTGATGCCATTGACTCTAGGGGAGAAGATGACTCAAGTGACGTCATTCTTGCATTCATCAATTCAGATGAGGAAGATGCCAACGAGAGGCCAAATGCCACACGCTCAGGGCGAGCCATAACTAGGAGATCCGAAATTGACTTCTCTTTCTTTTGATTTGTTTTTTAAACAACAGCTCTCTGTCGTATAGAGATTGTAAATATTGTCTTCATAGTGAGCACAATAACGTGAAGTAGGGGGATAATAGAGAAATATTACAAAAGTTGAAATCTAAATATTGTTTGTTCAATTTTCTTTTTTGGGGGGGGGGTCATCCCAAAAAATGACCGCTATAAGGGGGGGCCATGTGAAAAAATTGGTAAGCTGAGGGGGGGTCATGCGATTTTTAAATGGTGCTTCCCAAATCCCACCAGCCCCCCCTCCCTCATAAAAAATGAACGGTCCCTAAATCCTTTGTTTTATGATCAGACGTTGGACATGAGTAACCTTGACCTTGGCATGATCCTGGCACAATGCATTTATCAGTTGGTCCAGGGAATAAAATTATGGTCAAATCGGAGTAGGACGGCTATTTTGTTGCTAATTTCTCTCTTTATTTCGTACCAACGACCGTCAGAAAATATCGTGCGAATCTGTATTTCGTGGATATTTTATTCTTCAAATATTAGGGCTTCTGGTAGAAATTAGTCCTTAATGAAGTCCTAATATTAGAAAAAAACAAACAAACAAACAAACAAACAAAAAGCAAATAATAATAATAATAATAAAAAACTACATGTAATTGTAATTTTTGGGTGAGGTGCTGGGAGAAACTGATATCTAAAGAGTTCTAGTCCCTGTCAAATTCAATGGGAGAAATAACACTTTAAAATGCAACTGCTACTTATCGAAGTTTGAAAGGATCTTTACCTCAATTTCATGGACCAGCAACCATTTTTCCAATCCACAGATTTTGATTTGTTCCCTGGCGTAGTTCTTCCGGCAGTTCAGCTGTTCTTCCGGACGTAACGGAAGAAGACAGTCACGCAGGCAGTCATCGTGAGCACAGCGAACGGAACTATGCCTGCTACATTGGTCAGGACTTTTTAAGCAATGGGTACAGGCAACACACAGTTCAAACCGCAGGTTACGTAGCCAGGATAACTCTTCTGACATTTTTTCCAATGTGCCTTCGAAAAAGACACGGACTTCACGAGCCTTTGTCGCTGAATATGTGGTAGAAGGAGCTGAAGCCTGAGGATTTCGTGTCAATATGATCTTGATAAAGCTCTTTCTGCAAATAAGAACCAAATCAAAAATGTGTTGCTTTCCAATGAAGAAGAACATGGCTCCATTTTGGTACAATTCAGGTATTTCGGGGCTGCACCCAGAACACCAAACTATGCATCTTGACACAAGTTGAGCAAAGAGCCCATGAGGTACAAAGCCATCAGGGAAGTGTAGATACAGTGGGCAAGGATCACACTTAGAGGGCTTTATCTCATACAGGCCTGAAGGGGGCGACCTGAGCAAGGATGGTACAAAGTACTTCTGTTTACGTTCGCCATCCATTGGACAGAAGGAAAATTTAGCAATTAAACCATACAGCTCCATCATGTTTAAAATATCCTCCTTTGAAAGGCCCTTCTGAATGAAATCTGCAAAAACATGATCGACAAGATCCATCCTGAGATTGCCCTTTTCCTCAAGCTCCTCCCAGCAATCTGAGTACAGGGGAACCTGAAAAAAAAAAAAAAAAAAAAAATACAGAAAGACGTCATTTGTACATAACTTTCACTCAGTCGGTTCCATTAAATAATCTAATCACGAAATCAGAACCCCAGATATATAAGTTTTGTTTGGCCGTCCTGATTGACAGATACCCACACCGTCCACGCACAAACACAGTTATCAGTTTTGATGAGCAGCTAAAATCATTGACCTTATATAGCAGACATAAAAATTTCAGCACCTTTTTTTGACAATCATCCAGAAACTCTTCTGCCATGCAGTTTCATGGCAATATGTCCTTTGCATGACTAACAGCTTAGCATCTTGAACATTTAATTTAAAGGTTGGCTGCCACAATTCTTGACCCCAAAACAGATTTTATTATTCACATGTGGAGTATCGTTATTTACCATTTCATCGAACGGTCGCACTGTAATAAGTTGCTTGAGGAGATCAATCAGCCACTGTGCCTGCAAAACTACAGTCCGACCATGCTTCACAATCACACCAAGATCATGATAGAAATTGAACATGGTTTGCAATTCGACTTCATCATGTATACGGCAAAATCTTTTGGTAATTGTTAGAAGTTGGTCGAGCTCCATGTGATAGATTTCCTTCGCCACTAAAGCTTCAATAACTTTCTCGAAGTGGAACCACCTGAGAAAGACAACATTATTCAAGTAACATAGAAACTTGTTTGAAGAGTTCTTGGTAATATAAAATTGGGATAATATTGGTATTGGGTCATTCCACAGTATTTTGTCCCTGAACATCAGTTTTTAAAGTCTTCAAATTACTGAGCTACAGTTATGTTTAAATTTCAAATGATATTGCCCATTGACATATATAAATCAGAATTTATTAAAAAAAATCATGAAATAGCTGTTGCGGAGACTACAAATAAACTGATTGTTTAGGGAAAAAAAATAAACACTGAAACTTTTGGAAAGACCACAAGACAGACTACCAGGCTTTTAGCCAGAATTTGAAAAGTGGCCATCCAAAATGTGCCATAGGGCCTGCTCGAATAAGCAATTCAATTCAGGACGCCTGGACACCCATCTGGTTAAAAGCCTGCATTCTACTACTGGTCCTTTTTTCTAAAACTGCTGATTCAAACTGACCTCATCATTAGACCTATGTAACAATTAATTACTTTCCATTCACAAAATGTAGTTTCCGCAACCTTTTTAAACCTTAAATTTTCTTTGTGAATGACGAAATGAAGCTTCCTTGGTTCAAGTTTGATAAGATCGAATTTGCCCTTGAAGGCAAATTGTACTGCAACAGTTTGCCCTGAATTTTCCTTTGTAAGCTTTTAATTAAATAAATAGTTTGTTTTCTGTCGCGGAGACTACACAAAAAGAAAAGAAATCTAAAATTCTTTGTAATTTCAGTCACAGTGATGGGATATGTATAGCAAATTCTAAAATTTATATTTTTCATCATGAGAGCAAGACATCTACTTCAGAATCCACTGCTTTTGATCATTAGATTATTCTAAAGCATCTACCATTGAAGTAAAAATTTTAATTTACAGCTCCATACCTGATAGGTACTTTTTCACCCATGTATGGTTCCTGTTTCAACACTTCCAAGATCCTGTTCTGCAGTGCTTGAACCCCATAGTCACGCGCTGACCTCGTGTTATCAACAGCAAAGAATGGCCTGACAACATGCTTCGCGTATGTCTTTCCTGAAATGCTCTCCTTGATGTGCTTTTCTGTGTCCCTGATGTCTTTGAATGGTTTATCAGCATGTGTACCTACAACAAAAACTGGAGGACGGAGGTAGGGCGGACTTTTTTCCTTCAAGACTCTGGAAGCTTCATCTGCTGTGGGTCGAATACAGTGTACAGAAACTAACCAGGACAACAAATTGTCCAAATTTGTCTGATTAGTTGGGTTTTCAAGCCAAATATCAAGAGTCCCCTGTTTGGCACAAGGTTTCGCTTGAGCACTCAGATCCTTGGTGAGGTTATGCACCAAAACATAAACAGCTCTAAAAGAAAGGAAGACAGAATGTGAAGCATAATACAGGTTTTGTCCAGCAAAATCCCACACAGATAGAATGACTTCTTTGGCTTTGACATCATCATTTAATTCCAGACCATTTAAACATTCCTCAACCTTTCCCATGACATCATCTAGTGTTAAACCAGCAGCTCCATCAATTCTTAACTGGAAATCTTGATCAGCTGGTGTGTTTTTCTGTCGCACATCACTGATGGAAGGATCAACTTCTGTCTTGTTGCCCTGGTTGGAATCTGGTGCTGACTCATCTATGATTGGCGTAGCACCTGATTGCTCAAGACCTTTAGCATCTTCCTGAGGAGGAAGATGAGGAGGAGGAAAAAAGTCAGCAGAACTAACATAACCACCAAAATAAAAACACTACAAGCTCTAGCTAGAATCTCAATTTCAATGTTTGACAAAACCATAGACACACACGGTATGAGCTGCATGTACTTTTGAAGGTGTTAAAATGGTAAAATAACTAAAGAGAATTTGAAGGGTAAATGATATTTAATCCTTACTGCGTTCAAGCGAAGGGAGAACACATCCTCATTTTGTGTCAGTGTCCTGTGAACATGCTGGGTGTGTGGCATAATACAGGCGAAATTGATCGAGATTTTCTAGGTGGAAGCAAATTTAGCCGTTCCGGAAGATATTTTTAGGGGCTAAAGCCTTGTGTTCATTATACTGACTTTGCTCTAATGTACACCCACTCACATGGAAATTTGTCTGTCGCGCCATCGAGAAATCGGGCTGTGCATTTCTGTGTATTTCCAAATTTCCAGCTACTCCTTCGATACTCATGGTAAGTGAAATTTTCCGGGCTCTCCTATCAAGTAAGTAGTAATTTCTCAGGGAGGTGTGTGTGTCTACTGGTGTATATATCAAGCAGCAAATTGGTGTTTTGTTGTCAATAGTCATCTCAACTTCGATGCTTTTCTAGGATTTGTGACTTTGAGTTAGAAGACTTGTCAACGATAAGATTTTCCCATGTCTTTTTGATTTCATGTGTTACACATCAAGCAAAAACTATAAAGTGACTAGCATTTTTTTTAAAAACTACTACTGTAAATTGTCCTGGAAATTAAGGGTTAGAGTTTTGGTTTGCATTGTTTGAGAATGATTCATTGTCTCCCTTATACTCGTTTTTACAAAGATTTCATCAAACCTTCTTTTGCCCAGCCCGCTAAACGGAGAACTCAAGTATAAATTGACGGCAGTCATCATGGAAATTTGAAAGAAATCCCTTAAAGGTACTGGTAACTAATATCAATCCCCCTTTGTACGCCTGGCTCAAATTCATTTTAACTCCAAGAGGCACCAATTTAACAAAACTACCTTATCAAATATTTTCTGAATTATAGGCTGAAAGGTACTGATGAAGCTGATCATTTCAGTCTTTTTGATAACACATTTCACTTTACCAAACCATAGATGTTAACCCTTACTGGGGTACCTGGCCCCTTATGCTCGACGGAATGCATTTCCTAATCACCAATTACTGCTAATTAAATATAAGACACAAAAACAAATTTTAAGTCAATAAAATGGTAACTGCTTTGTTGCCCAAGGAGGTAGCCACAGAACTCTAAATACACCGTATCTTCTAGAACTACCCACGGTGTTACAAGATGTCCTGCTTTATCCTTTGCCAAATGAGAAAATAAGCCTTTAAGATTGGACAGTTGCTGTTATAACTTTCTAGAAACTTCTATACATGTATGTATTGAAAATTACTATTAAATAAGTGCTAGTTGATCATAAACTTTAAAAGGATTTATTTTGAAAACAGTGTTTTCAGTACCTACTTAAGAGCCAATTCCTTTAAATATCGATTATGAGATGAGAGTCATGAAATTTTGGATTTCTCCATATTTTGCCCAAATAACCTCTATGGTGAGTTGTTTTTGAAATACCATTCAAAGGTCCTGAAGTGCTTTCGTTTTTTTTCGAAATCAAGGAAAGTTTGAAAATTGCCATTTTAGCTGCCAGTCGCTGCCGAAAATGGCTGAAAATTGTGCATTTGCTCATAGAGATCAATGCGATGTATCAATATACAATGTACTTGGGTAGCTCAAATTAGTGCATGTCTTGCTGTTTCTAAAGCATTAATTTGACTTTATGCCGGCCAGTTAAAGTTATTCAGCAGGTTTTCAATCAAGTAGCAAAGTTCTAGGGTCAAATAGAATTACATTACCACCACTAAGTATTAGCCAGTTCTTTCCACATAAATTTGAACACGACGATGCAAGTGCAAGAGGAGGTACCAGCAAATGATACTATAAGACTCAAGTTTTCCTGCAATCTTGAACAGACAACACCTTTTTTCTGTGGTCATTAGGGATGTGATATTGAACTAAGGCACAAACATAGGTTTGACTATTCTTAGAAACCTGGGTTTATTTAGTGAAAGATTAGTGCCTATTGGTTATTTAAATAGTGAGCTTGCAAAGTAATAAACAGGCCAGGTGCAGCTATCAAAGGATAGAATCATTGTAGTAAGTAAATACCTCAGTCTTAGGCAAAACGATGAGATCATGTGGCCTGGAAGGATCATTTAATTCTTGCTCCAAATCCATGCTGTCAGTGGTCTCCTGGCTTTTACCTTCCCATGCTTTCATGTGTTTGGCAGTTATCTTTGCTATGTCCTCATGAAATTCAGACAAATCAAGATTCTTCTGATCTGTACACTGCCAGTTCTTAACTTGGTCAATCTCCACTTCAAACTTGGTTGGTTCAACATTGACTCCTACAGTGCTCTCTTCTTCTGGGTCAAAAGGAATGTCAAGAAGAAATTTCTTCAGGCTTGTTTTCCCTGCACGGTCCTGGCCAAGTAACATAATACGACCATGGTAAACTTCTACACTTCCTTTTTCCATGGCTTCTTTAAAGGCAGCTTCAGCCCTAAGGCCCTGGGCTTGGATCTCTTGCGGTACTAATGAATGTGGATTAAAATGTATCATATTTAACATTAAAATCCAGTCTATGCATTACGTATTAAAGGACCAAACAGAGCTCAAATAATTACACCTGAAAGTATTTCTGCAAAACGCTTTCATGATTGAACTATATTATAGTTGACCAAATATCAAATTCTCTCAATCAGTTTAAATATGTATTTAATTACATATTAATAGTGAAATAATACTGTGGAGATCTTTTAAAAAATGCTCAACTGAGCTTGCAGGATCTCCTCCCTTATCAACTATTATCTAATTGTAATGCAAATGATTGTAATTAGAAAATAATTCACGTCTTACTTGGGCAAGGTGGTTAAATGGTTTGACAATCTGTACGGCTTGTGTGCATCTTTAGGACTGTTTTCAACCCAATACATTTGATAACAGGTTCATTTAGCGTTAGCGCCTAAATGACCCATTTTAGACAAAAGAAAACATCAACTTAGGGACACAACCAAAACAACAGGGCAAATATACATATACACGACTTTTGCAAGCGTGAGGAAAAAAAAGAGAATATTATTCAACCAAGGGACACTGCCACAATTAACCGTGCAAATATTAATAATTATTTAATTGAACCTTTTTGGTAAGTTTTGGTGGCATATTAGGCGAGTTTGGGCCTAAGTTTGTATCCTGGTGAAACGTAATCAAAATACCCATGGCGAGACCTAATGGGCCTGAAATGTCGCCAAAGCATTACAAAAAAGGTACCATTGGATATTTACCATATCCAAACTCGGCCAAAGTTCTTGAGATATTTTTCTAGTCACGGAAATCTGTCATGTATTACAGATATGTGGCACACGTGGGGAGTTTAGTTTAGGCAGGAAAGTTGTCACAACTTTTAAACCCTGAGACAAACCTCAATATTTAATTGCAACCTTATTATTCTGTTTTTAAACCTCTTTCTAGTTTGCCTCAGAGATGACTGACTTCCCCATACCTGCGTTTACATTGATACTACAGTTTTAACTCACTATCCTGAAGTGTGTCACAATCTTCTAGTTGGGTCTGGTGTACTTTTTCAGCAGTTTCTTGTTGCTTCAGAAGTACCTCTTGTTGAGTTTTGAAAACTTCCTTAACCACCTTGTTTGTGTCTTGGTTGATTTGCAGTATACCTTCAATTTCCTGCTGTGTATCCTGAAGAGTGCTATAATCTTCGAAAACATCAACTGGGGGACACGACCAAAACAAACAGGGCAAATATACATGTATACGACTTCTGCGAGTGTGAGGGACTTAAGGATGCATTTGAAGTGAAAGGGAATATCATTCAACCAAGGACCACTGCCACAACTCACAGCACAAATATCATAATTATTATTTAGTATAAATCTACTAGCGTTCTATCACGAATGCCATCCTGTGATTGGCTACACAACTCACTATCTATTCTGTGATAGATGGCGAGTAGCGTAGCAGTGAGGCCTTGTTAACAAACTGACAGCCACTTCTTGGCGTTTTCGAGGTGTCTGTGAAGAGGATTTAGATGAAGTTTTGAACGACTAGTAGATTTATACTAAAACAACTAGATTATTCGCTCTCGATTTCTATGCGTGACAGTTGGCTTGGGTTGCGCCTTGTCAACTACATGTATCACGCGATAGAAATCTCAAGCTCATAATCTAATATTTTAATAGATTTGGCCAAGCCTAAAGGCTGAGCTCCTGGGCCAATTTGTTCAAAACCCGATTAAGCTAACCCAGAATAAACAAAAATTTTCATCTGAGATTTGTAACTTTGCGGTGAGGTTTTCTGTTTACATTTCGGCCTTCTGTTTTGATTTTGAATAATCTCTAACCATACCAGGAGTCCTGACCCTAAACGAGCAAAAAACACTCGGATAGAAGATAAATTTATACTTCGGTCAACTTTTATTCCTGGATTAGCATTAACCCAATTTCCGAACAACCCAGCCCTGATTACAACAAATTACCTGACAATATCTGGTCGCATACTGTTTCAAGTTTCTTTTGACAGAAATCTATTCTTTCTTGCAAGGTGTTCAACTCTGTGTTGAAGCCAAGGCGGGAAGCGCACTCGAACGCTATCGTTTCTTTTTCTTGAAGTTTCTTTACTTTTTCTTCAAGTGCGTATCCTTTTTCTTGTAATTCATTTCCTTTTTCTTGAAGCTTCTTTTCCTTTTCTTGAAGTTCCTGTCTCAGGTCATCAACCTTTCTCAAGACCCTTCCTAGCTCCTCTGTTGGAAAACTTCTTTGATTTCTGATGTCTTCAATTTGCAAGATAGAGAGACGAAGTCCTTGAAATGCAGCATGAACTTTACCAATGGCAATTTGAAAGTCTGAATCCGAGAGGTGACCTTTAGCCATGTGATCAAACTCTTCATTCTTAAACTTTCTGAGACCATCTACGATTGATTTGACCACTGGATTGAGACCGTGGCCGATACAATCAGAGAAAAGAATGGCGTAAAAAAGCATGGTACAATCCCATTCTGCTCTGTCTCCGTTAATCATGGTAGTTAGGAGTTTGGCATTTCTTCTCTGGTTTCCTGGAGACTCCCCGTTTTTGAAGTCCATTCCATTTTTAGGTTCATCTTTCCATTCTCCAAACGTCGTCTTGTAGCGATTATCCCATTCTTGCTTGAAAATTGATCGTAGACCCTCAGTTATTATGTCAGTGACAACGTAAGAAATCCTGTAGTAGTTCAATTGCTCTTCTGTGAATTCTATTGCAACAGCGGCCATTTTCAGCTTGTACCACCTTTTGTTTGTCTTCAGCCCTTCGTAGGAAATGAAACTGTGTTATTAGCCAATTAGAACCTTTTTGTGAACGGTTGCTAGCTGAAGGGACAGAGCTGAAAAACGACTGCGCATGCGTAGGGTTTTGGCGGGTGAGCATTCTCGTCCCCAGAGCCTCCGTTTCTTTTGGTCACGTGGTCGGAGAAACGGAGGGCTCTGGTAGCAGCCATTACCGGATGTCCGTAAATCAGGGACATCCGGTAACGCATGCGTAATTTTGGCCTGCATATCTGCTCATGCTCAGAAACTAATCCTGAGGGAGGGGAGAGAGGAATAGAGAGTACTCTTTAGATGTAAACAGATCAGAACGCTGACATGTGTTTTCACTTCGCTGAAGTTAGGTGATTTAGAGTTAAAAAGAGAGTAGAAAGCGGCCTTAAATGTCGTCGCCGCTTCAAACACGATTGCCAGCTTGTGTAATATTTCACCAACGGGTTTCGCGGTGCATTTTGTGGTGGACCGTCTAGAAAATTCGGGAATCGATAGCTGTGTTCTTGTTGTTTCTTCTCTTCATATTCGATAAAAAGGAGAAGTTTAAAGAGCGAGGTGCAGTTGTGAAAGCTTTCAAGCAACGTAATCAGGATACGGCATGTATTACGTCTATCGATGACACGGTACACGGTAAAATTTGTTTATGGACACACGGAAGCGTTTGTGGAAATCAGCCGTGGAAATTGCATCACTGACCAGAGGATTTAAATATAAGCCGTGCTGATAGATGAAGAGAAAATTTTTTTAATGGTAAGAACTATTTACTTCCTGGTTATTTACATAGGTTTGTAAGCTGCAGCAGAATAAAATCTGTTGAACTCAGGAAAGTTTTGTTGTATTGGAGTTTTGCTCATGTTTCCTTGCAAGGAATATGTAATAAAGGTGCTCACTTTCATATGATCTTTCATGTCCTCATTTTTTCAAGTAACCCCATTCTGTTCTATTTTTTTTACAAAAAAGGGTCTTACACAATCAACAGATCATTAAACTGTCAAATTAAATCAATCGATCAACTTTTATTGTGCATTATTTACAGAATTAATTTACATCAGTATTATAATTAAATAAATATGAGAAGAGAAATCTATTTTGCATATGGCTATGGAAAGAATAAGTAACGAGGGTATAGGGTAGCAATTGGCCTTTTGAAGTGGTTACTACCTTGTTAAGAAAAACGCCAAGAAAAAATAAAAGTCCTATGCCAGTTGTTATCGAGTGGTTATATATGTGTGCTGGGGGCTTCCATAATGGCTCTGCAGCAATTTTAATTAGCTTATCTGGAACATCTAATGATGATTTGTGTACATTCAGGCTTGAGAAAAGCCTGTAGACATTACAAGACTAGATATAGGGCTATTCCACCATTTTGTCCCCCATCCCCCACTGCTTTTGTCGATGTAATTGTTTTTGTTCATTTTATACCTTTCAACTAGCTTATATAAAGCTTAATCTTTTGGGTGCTTTCAACAACAACAACAACACCAATTTATTTCAGTATTCCCATATGAGTACATGGTGTTACCAAAAATATAATACAGCTAAAATGATGTAACTATAACATTAGCATCTGGCATTGGTATACATGTAGAGGTTCCTGATGTGAAGAGAGTGATTCATATTGGTGTGCCTCAATGTACATTAAGGAAGATTTTTTTTTTAGGAAACTGCATGAACAAAATGAATGGGAAACAATGCAATGTCATTGCTCTTTTACAATTCATGTTACTCCATGGTAATAAGGCTCTTCAGCCTGTTATACAACCATGTGCAACAACAAATCTCAATGTATACTTTCTGCGTCTTGTGGTTGATCAGAACATCAGCCACATAGCTTTACTATCAACAATGGTTCTTTCTCCATCTCCTTTTTTTTCAGTATTATTTATTGAACTGCAAGAGCAACATTCCTATTTGAATTATCCATAAATGGTCATCCTTTGAGGAATTTATGTAGCACTATTATGGTCTGAAAATTAACAAAGAATAGTAAATAATGGCAGGAAATAAATTATCTTTCAAAGGCTAACAAAAAGATTGACATTTTTCTTATGGGGATATTAATGTAACTCTGTACACCTTTAATGTTTGATTTGTTTTTAGTAGAGATAATTCCCACATTATATTTGGAAACCCACTAGTCCTGATGATGCATTATCAGTTATACATGTATAAATAATTGTCTCTTATATTTGTTCACAGTTATTTGCATGGATGATAAATTATTGTTATTTACTGATTAATGTTATTGTGACGGAATAAAGTTTTGCTAGTTGCAGTTGCTTCCTAACTAAAGTGGGGAGAGAGGAAAGGGCCTCAAATTTCAGCTATGGTTATCTATGGTTATTTTCCTTTACACATCATTTCCACAAGTAAATTATAAAAAAAAATAAATAAATTTGGGTGAAGGCTCTAAAGCAAACTAAACTCTTGCCTGACCACAAAAGGTTTGTTCGTGTTTTTTGGGGGTAGACTATAGGGGAGGTCTCAATAATAAAGAGAGGGGAGCTAAAAAAAAAAGATATTATATATATCTATAACAGCAGAAGCTTCTTAACAGATAGTAAAAGATACATACATAACAATATGTGGAAGAAACAAACCAAACTTCATGTTCAGACCATTTGCTACATCATCCAGGTACGTAGCAGAGTATTATAACACGAACCTTTGACTCATTTTGGCAATTTAATATCAATACATTTTGGACTGCTAGAATCTGATCTCCTTGATCTTTCAGAGAGAGAAAAACACACTCACCTTCGCATTCCAGTGCCACATTTGCTTAGCAAGAGTGATATTTCTTCGTCTTTTCACCTGGCTCTAAGTTTCCTTTTGAGCTTTTCATAAAGGAAGACGACCGTTTCTTAAAACCCACTGCCGATTCGAAGTTAATTTTATGATTTCTTGGGGTATGGTCAGCGACAAAGTAATTGTTGTATTAGCTGGTTGATTCTCAGAGTTCTAAACGTTTCTTCCCACCTTCTCCGCTGCTACAACAAAGGACGATGATTACGATCGTGAATGACATCGTCGCAGGCGACGTACTCCTTTGGTTACGTGGAAACTTTAACGATTCCTTCGGATCGATCGGGAAAGGTCACCATTTGTTTTTTCGTAAAGCGCGCCTGTGTCAACTGAGCGAAGGTGCCGCCATCTGGGCCGGAAGTAAAATGGAATGCGTAGAGGTTTGTAATTTTCATTTCTGCTGCGCATTCATTTTTTGTCAGCCAATGAAAAAATTCGAATTTTTGGGTGCGTCCAGAGCTAATCGTCAACGACATTTTAAGACGAGTAGCACTGGGGACGAGAATGGCGGGTGAGTGGACGAGTGGTGGCATTTTCGATCGTTTGATCAATGCAAAGTTTTGGCGCCATTCGATGTTAATTTTTTGGACTAATATCATCCGAGAAAAATGGAGAAGATGGAACTTTCAATTTCATTTCAGTCAAGCAGATGTTCCTGATATCCTGAACATATTTCTGGCTATATTGACGGTCTAAACACAGCAAATTCTAGCAGACATCGGTCGCAGCGCCATGGTGAGTAGTGACCGCTTTACGCTTGTTAAGTTTATTTTGGATACCACTTACAGGTTAAAAACGTGTAAATTTCAACTACCTAGTTGTCAATACATCTATTCAAATGTGTTTGCTCTTTACAAATAATTATATATAGATGTAACCGACCCGCAAGGATAAACCTGCCACGTAAGCTCGCATTTGAGCATCAGCTTACATTTGTACTTGAGCACTCGTTGCATGCTTTTGGACCTCACGGGAACAAACTGTAAAGGAAATGATTCCCTTCTTCATGTTGAAATATTTATGTATTTACCCTGCCACTCAACAGTCCTGGAGATATGACAGAAAAATTAATGGAACGCTGAGTATTCTTACTTGTGAAATTGAACAGAGAATTTGGAAAGGTAAAAAAATATCTGCTCTCATGGGCTGACCTTGACTTTGCTGATTTTAGCTTATATTTCGCTAATAACGAGTCTATAAAGGCTTACTTTCTGGAGACAGTAGTCGGAGTTCAAATTCAGTTTGGTGTACATTTCTA
Source organism: Orbicella franksi (assembly GCF_964199315.1). Classification (NCBI taxonomy): domain Eukaryota; kingdom Metazoa; phylum Cnidaria; class Anthozoa; order Scleractinia; family Merulinidae; genus Orbicella; species Orbicella franksi. The sequence continues at coordinate 13,853,022 of NC_138152.1, read as the reverse complement.
CAGATGCCTTTCCTTATTTATCTCCCCATCAATTTAGTAAGAAAAAAAAATGAATAAAATAAAAACGATGTAAACCACACTTTCTCTTTGATTTCTGCGTATGCCCTGGCCAAAATGTCGTAAAACGCGATGCTGGGGGAAAGAAAGGCATGCTGTCCTGTTGCAACTGCTATTTGAGTAGATTGCAGCTAATTTGGCTCATATCCAGCCTGAAAATGTCCAAAATGTCCAAAAAATGCTTTTTTGACAAGCTTCAGGAGTTAATGGGTTAAAAAGTAGTTTTAAATGGTGGAATTTAGGAAGCTAGGAAAATATATGCTAAAAATGCTAAAAAGCTGGGAAAAGTTTAGTGAGGTGTTAGTGAAACCTAACATTAGTGACTGTACCAAGAGTGAACTGAAAATTGTTGACTTGCTTGAACCAAGAAAGTAATTCGAAGGAGTACTGCCATTCTGCAAAAGCTACATGGGCTCCACTGTTCCCATGTAAGTGGCTGTCTAAGAGGAAAACACCTTGTGTGGTTGGAATGAAGACGACAGTATTGGAATTTAAAATAAAAATAGATGTTGTTTTGCCGTGCGTTAAAGCAGTTCTCCAGTGAAAAGGTAAATTAGCTGCGGGACTTGCTTCAGGGATAATGCTAACAGGCATTTCAGGTCCTACAGTGGTGCCACCAATTATATTGTTTAATGCAGTAGATGACTGTAGAGCTTGTAAAACACCAAATGTTTGAGGAATGTTTTGTGTCACTGAGTCATAGATGCTGTTACCCACTAAAATCCCTTGCACAATTAGCTGGTACACCCATGTCTGGCTCAGTGGACTGTTGAGCAGAGGAATTTGAACATTTTCTGAAAAGAACATTTTGCTAAACAAAAGTGCAATAAAAGTACAGGCATTGCTTCTGTTTCTCTTGTGCAAGTTGGAAAATCACAATAAATATCTGGGTGAGGTTGTTGGCCTGGCTCTACATCATCGAGATTATAACTTAGTGGAAAACACTTGGTGTCTACTGCGGTTTCAAACGTTGGGAGATGGTACTGTGGCTTCCCTTTTGGTCTTCCATTATTTGCAACTGGGTGTTCAACCTGAGTCAAATATCAAAAATGTTGAAAAATTAAATTATGTACATGTCAGTAGTACATGTACATTTATTATGAGGAAAACATGGTGTTAGTAATTTTGGTAATTTTTTTTTTTCCACTTTTTAAGTCAGAGATGTTATCAGTATTCATTAATTATGTTTGTTTATTTTAATATTCATTCTATTGTTTGGTACATTTTATATCTATGTCTGCATATCCTTATCCTACATATCTAAGAATCATATAAAGAAGCCTAAACCACGCGTTTTACTTAAACTGTCTTAACACACCTCAGGAATTTGACAATACTTTAGAAATGTGGAAAATGCTTGCTTGCAGCTTGTGTTTTTCAATTTTTCTTGCATCATCAAATTCTCGTATTGTTTTATGATGGTATAATAAATGGTTTAGACTTCTGTATTTATTAAATTTTATGACTTTTTTTATTTTCAGGATTGTTACCTGTTATGATTTGTGGCAGTTCTGTGAAATGCTCTTAAACAGATCAAGAAGAAATTCTGCACTTTTCCCTGCAACAAGCCACAAGTTGGATTCACTCTGCTGACCACGGTGTTACTGTGGAACAAAGGACTGGACAAATTTGCTAAGAAACCCTGATGATGCTAGTGATTTAGCAGTATCTTCAATGCTTTTTGCATCTTCAAACTTTTCAGTGTTTCTTCTTAGAACAGAATGCCAGACTTCTACCTTTTTTCAGTTATCAACTTGAGAATACTGGCCTTTTTAGACCAGTATGCCGGAATATATTTACACTCAAAAATGACAAGGTTGATTTGTTATAATGCTTCCTTCTCCAGCAGATGAAAATAATTGCCAACTGTGCCATGACCATCTCATATAGCTTTAGATTGCCACTTCTGAAAATATTGTACTGCTAAAAGATGAGAGGCACAACATGTTCAAGTAAGTGCAAAATTGTCACAAATTCATGTTGCTTGCAGTTTGCAAACTTTTCCAGAACTTTTGCTTGTACAAGTTGCCAACCCACTAATGCAGCAGTCACACATAATGATTTCTTAAAGGGTTTGGTTTAGATGCCAAAGTGCCTCCAAAGACACTTGAAAACAGTTTATCAAAAAAAAATTTGAAATTTGAAACAACATCTTCATAGGCATTGAGGCACACATGAAATGGCCCTTGCTCTGGTATTATTCCAATGCTGGGATTCCATCCACTTGCTATTAGCTTTTTGGGATAGTATCATCCTGGCCAATCAGCTGGCAGTGGCAGAACATACTTCTTGCTGTACAGCTGAAGTTCAGGGTATTTATTAAGTACACGTTCTAGGGTTGTTTTGTAGTGGTCCATGCTTTTTAGATCTTGTTCGAACTCATCAATCAACATACATGTCTCCAGTGTCTCGAGGTCTTGTGTTGTTGGATCTGAGTACACCCTGAATAACAAATAAAAATGGTATTGTTGCTGGCATTTCTATAACTATTGTTATTCTTGAAATGCCGATTTCCAATAATTTTTGGGTTATTAAAATTGCTGAACGCTGGTGATATTCACTCTTTTGGTATTTATAACAGGTCACTTTATATTCACAAACAGGCTGCTGTTTATAAACATTATAAATTATACTAGCCTTAGTTCTCGTGGTGCTGCCTGTAGTCTCCCTGGGTCAATGCTTTGCATATTTTGTGGTAGCTGGTCCAAAAACTGGTTTTGCATATTCATTAAGTCATTTGTTAGTATTTCCAGGACAGATGGGACATGTATTCTGCCAAGGCAGGTCTTCTGTTGGCCATTTACATTGATCACTACTTGTCTGTGTAAGGATGATGATGGGCGGGGTACTGCACTGACTGTGGGATGCACATCTGCTATACAGGATGCCATGTGTACCACATTTGTCCTAGCAAGTTGTGCTGGTGTATGAAATGAGTGAATGTTGTGGAAGTCATCAACCATTAAGACATGAAGCATGTCAGCTGATGGGAAAGACAGAGTGTAAAAACCATAATTAAGTAGTTAATAGAGTGGTTTTCAATTGAGTGACTTAAATCAGAGCCAAACGATGGTTTGACAGTGGCTGACTTCAGTAATGTAGTCTATTATTATTAGACTACATTCGTTTATTCGCGGTCCAGTGTCGAGTACATGCCCAGCTGTTTGTAGTGCCACCGACATACCTTGCTATTGCAGCGTTGAACCTCCGCATTTTCCCTTTGCATTCCTCGCCTTTTCTGGTTTTTCTGTGGTACCAACAGGTCCGCTCACCGGAAGTTTCCGTGAACACCAAACTCATTAACATAATCTGCAACACGA